>NW_028171906.1:0-20000 GCF_963971535.1 Notolepis coatsorum
ATAGATAGATAGATAGATAGATAGATAGATAGATAGATAGATAGATAGATAGATAGATAGATAGATAGATAGATAGATAGATAGATAGATAGATAGCCCTGCACCCTCCCTAAACAGCTGATGTTAGGTTCATTTTCCTAGTGTTTCTTTTGGCTAAGTAGAACATCACAGCCCTATAGTCGTCGCAGGCAGGGGATTGCAGCTGCAAAATTGTTACCTTTCCTATCTGGTAACTTTACCTCACCTATTCAGTGAGACACATTTGGCTATTGTACACATCCCATCACTTTCACATGCTTACTTGCACAGATGCTACACTGTCCACACACATTCCAACATCCAAGAGGAATAGTTTGGAAAACCCTGTACAATGCTGGATAGATACTTTAGCCTACGCCGTGGGAAGCACTATAGTGGCAGAGCGCCCAATTACAGTAATTTCCACATAAGTGTGCCTTTCGTTGGCTGAAAAGAGACTAAATGTGAATATCCAACATTTCTTTTCCAAACGGTTTCACTCTGGGGGCAATCCGAGTGCATATAGTGGGACCTTTATGATGACTAAAACACTATACTAATACGGTATTATATGGTATGTCCATATATATCCACACCTGTATTTACCTGCACATAGTCATTTTACATATCAGTAGATATACTATATCTATATCTGTACATATCCTACTCTACTACACAGGAAAAACTGGGGAGTCATTTTCCCAGAGTAATTATTACGGAGTTATTATTTTCCTCTCAAGTAGTCATATTTACTCCATTTGGGGCATAATCATTGCCTGTGGCCAATAGAGTGAGAGTAAAGTTCCAGAAGAGTTTCTATTGGAGTAATACAGCATTGGTCACGCCTACTATCCATATAATTCCCAAAGGTGCCGACGCCATCTTTCTCTCTCGCCAAGTCCTCGCTTCAAGCTCAGGTGCAGCAAGAGCGCAATACAGCGATATTTTCCTTCTCTTGGATGCCAAATACAAGGTAAGATTATTATTATTATTTGTTAATTTATTAAACAGCAATGTGTGTAACTAATTTGCAACATTACAGCTAAGCCACAGAGCCATCTATCACGATGTTCGCATGTTAGCTGCTATACGTTTGCACGCACGCTATTAAATAAACGTTTTACAGTTGTATGGACAAGTATTCAATTATCAACAGTATTGCTATCAGGGACAGTGCACATTAATCAACATGTCGGTTTTCATGTAAAATGTATATGAGCTAGTGTATAGCCAGAAGCTAATTTCCACCTGTATAGGCCTGAGACCATACCTGTAGACCATGCCTGTAGGCTGTTGTTAAAAGTAGTGATATAACTATATCCATACAAAAACTGACTTATTAAGAACATACAAGACAAGTAGACATAGTACAGGAGATGGAACAATTATATGTTACATGTTGGCGGTTTTTGCTGAAACGGTGGCAGAGACAACGTGTGTTTTACTCTAAATAGAGTCACCGTACATTACAGCTAAGCCACAGAGCCATCTATCACGATGTTAGCATGTTAGCTGCTAGCACGCACGCTATTAAATAAACGTTTTACAGTTTTATGGACAATAACTTAAGAACAGGTACGTCGGTGCAACACGAGTATTCAATTATCAACAGTATTGCTATCAGGGACAGTGCACATTAATCAACATGTCGGTTTTCATGTAAAATGTATATGAGCTAGTGTTAGCCAGAAGCTAATTTTCACCTGCATGCGGCTATACCTGTATAGGCCTGAGACCATACCTGTAGACCATGCCTGTAGGCTGTTGTTAAAAGTAGTGATATAACTATATCCATACAAAAACTGACGTATTAAGAACATACAAGACAAGTAGACATAGTACAGGAGATGGAACAATTATATGTTACATGTTGGCGGATTTTGCTGAAGAGACAACGTGTGTTTTACTCTAAATAGAGTCACGTAAATTTGCCGCAATGTGCTGTAGGTTGACTGTTTTACTAGTGGTAAATGGACATAACAAGTTAATTTGACGCACTGTTCGGTTCAACAAGTGTTTATTTGAACCATTGTACTGGGTTGACTAATTTGTGTGTTCTGCCTTTGTGTGTTCTGCCTCCATGTATAATATAATGGAAACTTGTGGAACTATCCTCACAGTAAATTTCACAGAGTAAATTTTACTCAAACTGAGTCAATTTGAGCCCAAGACGTGAGTAAAGTTTTACTCGGTTTGAGTAAAATGTACTCAGCGAAATTTACTGTATGGTGCTTTTGTAATATTTTCTAATTGTAACACTCCTCATAATGCATGAGTTGTTGTGCCCTATATGTATCATCTTAGTAACTGTTATTATTTATTTGCCATCAGATGCAGGCTGTACGTGTTAAACACGTTGACCGGCAGAAATTCATCTGTTTTGAGGGCCAATTGACCTTCACAACTTTTTTGGAGTGTGGTGAGTGAAACATTTTGCACAGCGTGCCGTTGGTTCTCAAAATGGCGTCCGCCTTGATAGTTAGGAACCAAATGGACCCTTATTGGTCTGTAACTCTGACTGTGTACAAATGGACCCCAACGTCCATTGTACACCGTCAAGAGTTAAATTAACATTGATTTTACAATATAAATTGGGGTCCCAAAGATACAAATGCCATTAAATGGGTGCCCTTGGAATTAAAATGGTTGAGAATCACTGCTAGAGCCGTACAAATATTGTCTTATGGGGGTCCATGGCACATCTTTTCAAATGGGGGGTCTGTGGGCTAATTGTCAATTTGGGGGGTCCTTGACATGAAATGTTTGAGAACCACTGCCCTATGCAACAACATACTGGGTATCAGTTTAGGCTTTCCCTGCATGTTAATTTAAGCTGTAGGCCTACAGTACAAAGCACAATCCATTTTATTTAGGATAGAGTGAACCAATCAATGTCTTACACCCCTTCCTGACAGGCAGTGACGCGAGCGAGCGTGATTGCGAAAATGATTAAAATGTATTCGTTTCAATCAGACTATCCTGACCTGCCGCGAGCGACAGCAAACTGAGCGGCGATGTCGTTCCCCCCTCAAATATTCGCTCGCTGTGTCTCTAGTTGAGCGATTACGCGGCCGAGTCACGCCCCTAAACACTTTTTATTGGTCAAGAATCGCAGGCTGCTTTGCCCCTGTGTGCTTCCAGGTAACACACACACAGACACACCCGGACACGCGCCGCCTCATATCAGGACAGTGTCGCGCACGATTTCGTCTCCAGTTCGCACGCTCGCTGCCTGTCAGGAACCGGTGTTAAGTATGTCAATTAAGGCTGTCAATCTTCCTCATATGATCACATTTTCAGTGGCTATTTTAATATCCCATTTTATGACATTTTAATTAATACAAATTAAATAAATTGCACAACAGATTTATCAATAAGCTTGTGCAATCTTGTTTTGTCTATAGTTGCCAAGAAATTTGAAATTCCTAGTACCTTGGACTTAAAGGTCTATGATGACTCAAACACTGAAGTCGACGACGAGGCGTTTCAATTTCTTCTAAAAAAACCAGACCTGGGTGTGTTGGAGATTTGTTCACCCCAAGACTCAAATCCTGAAGGTGAGTTGCTAACATGGAGCCTTATAGCCTCATCCATACAGTCCTGGCTGCTTGAAGCCTTTTTACAACATTTCCGGGTTCCCGTTTTTTTCGCTCTGATTGGCCAGGTTATGTGACATGAGCGGCAATCGTGGGACGGCAAGTTTCTACACTGGTTAAGGGCACTCTTCGAAGTTGGTTAAGGTTAGAGTTTGTCTTAGAGCATGGCGATAGAACGCCAGGTAGTTTGCAGGCTGTTCGACGCGGAAATGGGCAAACACGCTATTGGGCGCACATGTCACATGACCTGGCCAATCAGAGCGCCGGAAACGCGGATGCGTTGTAAAAAGGCTACACGTGTCCTGGCTAACCTAAAATGTCACACAGGTACTGTGTATTTTTGTACTTTGAAATTATCTTTGTATATATGCCCAATGTAACGTGTGGATCCTTCCTAATCTAATGTGGTCTTTTTACATTACACTTGTCACAAACATTCCTATCTAATCACACTTATATGTCTACATGATTGTTAGATTCAGTGAGGACCTCTGCAAGCAACTCCAGCAGCCAAAGCTCCGTTCTCAGCTCTGGTGCAGACAATGAGGGGGAGTCTGATGACACCATCATTTTGCAGTCTAGTCCTGCTCCAAGAAACGGTGCTGACCTGACTCGTATCACTCTGGTAAGCTTTGCATATGACTGTTTGAAATGGAGATGGTGACTCTGATAAAGGGGTAGCATGGGCATTGGGGATGGCCAAGTACAATTGGGGAGAAAATGGGGGTGGGGGGGGGGTCATGGTTTACATTTGTCACCTTAACCCTTTCACTGCCGCACAACAGCAGGTTAACCCTTTCACTGCCGCACTACAGAAGGTTAACCCTTTCACTGCCGCACTACAGAAGGTTAACCCTTTACTATCACATACTGTACCACATACTGTATACCACATACTGGTACTAGTGTGGCAGTGAAAGGGTTAAATATACTTGGCCACCAAATGACTGTCTATCCATGTGTGTCCCCCCCCCCCCCCCCCCTTTTTACTCCCGCTTAGATGACTGAAAAGATTCTGAGGGACACAGCTGGAGGAGAGAGGATCATTGCCGATTATGCTCGGACGAAAACCCTAACGGATACCAGAAGACGCGACATGGTGAAGATATTGGTTGCGCACATGGCAAAAGAGCATGGGTAATTATGTTATCTAAACATTACGCACCCAATACACATTTTTGGTTTTTACTAAGATCCTCCTTTTTGCAGAATTGGTAAATGATAAATGGTTATCCAAAGCGCTTTACATAGATTGTGCAGAAGGCATTGGCACAGCAATACTTTTGTTTGGATCTCATACTTGTGTATGTGTGCACTGTAGGACGAGTCCTTCAAGGCGTGTTAAAGAAGACTACGCAAAGGGCATCACTGCCTTATTCCCATACCTGGCCGATCCCCAGGGCAATTTGGGATATGTAAGTACATCAGGGAAAAGTGCAGAGAGACATTTCATCGGCGACTCAGTGCATGTGTGTTCCTGTGGGTCGCCCATCTTGCGTGTGTGTTAAAACTGCATGACAAATAAAGACTTCTAGTCTAACAATTATTATGTTTATAGGTCATTCTTGTTATATAATTTCTAGGGATGTTCGATATTGGCTCTTTTTTACCGATATCCGATATACCGATATTGTCCAACTCTTTAATTTCCAATACCGATATCAACCGATACCGATATATGCAGGGTTTCTCCCCCCCCCCCCCCCCCCCCCCAAAAGGAATAATTTCAGGTAATTAACATTAGGCTACATATCTCTTGTCGTGGAATTAACACAACATTATGCATAACATTATCCAATCACATGCATGGTACATAAAACACCAACCCCATTACTCCTCACTTCTCTGGAATTGCTTAAAAGGGCTGTGCGGAGTACGATTTCAACTAAATATTTGTTAACATTTCTGTATGCTGACCATTTCTCCTAACCTCAACAATTTAAGAACCACAGATGTCCTACCTGTTGACCTTGATTTTAGCAATTCTTCAGAGAAGGGCATGTGTTAAGTTTTAAGGAGAGAAATAAACACATTTACACATGCCCATTTAAACCAAATAACTTTTTTTTTTCCTCTTTACTTCTTGTGTTTTAGGAGCAGTATTACAATCCAGTAGATGGGAGTGGGTTTCTGGCATGGAGGGTGAAATCACTTCAAAAGATAGCATCAGAGGGACAAAAGAAGAGCCGTAATGTTCAGCCACTGATCGGTATGTAATTTTGATTGTCCCAGTCCACTGTTTATCTAGCAACTGTGAAGATGGATCATTATAGTAAATGCATATCACTGGAAAGTATTGCAGCAGTATGTGTGGTTTCTACACTGTTACAGGTGGTCCAAGTTCTGGCGACAGAGCCCCCTTCTCTGAGGAAAACCAGCTAACCACAGACACCCAGTTTCGTGAGGCCAGTGCACTGATGAAGCATACAACTGATGAAGCAATCATCAAGGAGAAGATGAAACAGACCTTCACCCATCGCCAAGAAATGATGCACGACCCAATCAAGTCCTCTGAAATATTCACCACCTTTCCAAGATTCCTAGACATCACAGGAATGGTATGTGGCTTGCATTAAAGTCTAACTGAAATAAAAAATGACCTTTTTAAACAATTTAGATCACATCCCTGGTCATAGGGTGAACCTATTTAATAGGGCTGTCCCTGACTAAGGATTTGGATGGTTGACTAGGATTGTTAAAAAAAAAAAAAAAAAAAAAATGTATCATTCCATTTGGGCTGTGGGGGGTGCTTAATGTCTGAAGGAGTCAACTGAAGGCTTCTTGTCCTCTGCAAAAGCATACAATTGGTCCACTGATGAAATCCTCTTTCAGTGCCTCTGTGCCTGTTTTCGTAGGCAGTTAGCCTCTGGTATGCCTGCCATTAGCGTTAGCCACGCTTCTATGCCTCTTTTCTTTTGAAAAAAATTATAATATATATATATATTTTTTTTTTTTTTTTTTTATAATATTATATTCGACTAAGAGGTTGGCCAGTCGACTACGGCCCCTTTCGACCGATTAGTCGACTAATCGATTAATAGGGGTCAGCCCTACTATTTAACAATGTATGACAAAAAAATTTCAACCATGTTTTATTCCATCTTGTCTGCAGATTGAGCAGGATTTCAGTCTGATGTTTGGTGATGACATCTCTGCAAAGTTCCTGGAGAAGTGGCCTACTTTCTGCAGGCAGAAAGTCCTTGAACAAAGCCGTGGCCTCACCCAGACCGGCGACCTTCAAGACCTGCTTCAGAATGCTGAATCCACAACAGACACAATAGAACTGAACAATGGTATGCTTGAATTAAAGGAATATAATAATGGAAGGGTGAATTGTTTTTTAAACAAATGGAAACACAGCTTTTAGTCAAATGTATTTCTGATTTTTTTTATTTAATTTTTTGTATTTTTAGCATGGGACAGTGAAATGTCCTCCCTCTTGCTTCTTGTCCACCTCCTGCCACCATCACCTCAGGGACGCAACAAGAGACCGGGAAAGCTCTCAGCCAGAGAAGCCATTGACTCCCTTGTGAAGTTCATAAAGGTAAGGTTACAGTTGCCTATATTATCGGCCGATATTGGCATTCAAATGTGATATAGGAAAATATCGGTAAAAAAAAAATGAATTATTCTTTTTACATTTCTATAACCAACTTTTATTTACCCAGGCAAGTAAGAACAAATTCTGATTTTATTTATTGTCAAAAGTATGCATAATGTTATGTTAATTCCACAACAAGACATATGTAATGTTAATTACCTGAAATTATTCAGTTTTTTGGGGGGGAAACCCTGCATATATCGGTATCGGTTGATATTGGTATTGGAAATTAAGAGTTGGACAATATCGGTATATCGGTAAAAAAGCCAATATCGAGCATCCCTAGTTACAGTTGAATTAAAGTATAAGAAGGATCACTGTTCTGTCTAGGGGTGCACGATATTGATTTGTTGACCCCGATATCGATACCAATAACTTTCTGCTCCTCAAGGTCGATACCGATAACCGATATATATATTTATTGTACTATAATTATACATTTTTTTATGTATATTCCTGTAGTTTTGACCTAACCAGATTTATCATGACATGAGCGTTACTATATGAACAAAACAAAGCCAAGAGAACAGTTTTGACTCTTCAAATAAAGTGACTATTTATTTTTCCAAATAAATATAATTTGAGTCGATCACAAAATTCACAATCCGTCAATGTCATTAACAATGTGTTTCCCTGAACAACTAAAAACCAACAGGTATTGTGCTTTGTCAGTAGGGATGCTGTTCACATTTGAACCGATACGGTACCGGTACCTGTGAATCGATACCGGTACCCAACGGTACCTTTTTCGGTACTTTAGTCTCTAAAAATGTAATCTACCTACCTCAGTTGTGAGAAGAAAAAAATCCAAACTTCAAATAACCACATTTTCGACCGTTTTTGGCTTGCCTTTGCCCCGACTGCTTTGTTGTTGAATCAAGTCAAATCCTAAATAAGCATATATAGTGCGTGTGAATGTTGACATGAAAAGAAAAAAGTAAAAAAAATATATATATTTTTTTTATTATCAGAGCTGTCAATACTTTTATCGGGATGACGTCATAATTGCTGATATCGGCCTGATAATTATCGTGCATCCCTGATATTGACCTGCATGATTGAAATCATGCAAAGACCACGGTTTGCAAACCGTGACTAATTTTAATAGCAAGACTAATGAAGTTCTCTTGTCACAGACTGGGACCAGTATCCAGGGGCATTTGGACAGCATCACGGAGAGCCTTCAACCCTATCTGCTTGCTGTGGGGACCCAGAGGAGTGTGATTCACAAGTACTTCATTGTGATTGACAAACATGCAATCCCTTGTAAGTCACCAGACTCTCTTGCCTCTTTTGATGAGCTTTTCAAAGCTCATTTTGTCTTTGGTACCTCATACAACCGGGATCTGGCCAATATGTACAACTTCTTGCAAACCGCCATTTACAAGATCGATGCTGCTACAACTAATGTCAACCCCAGGGTTAAAGAGATGAGGGCTCGGATGCTGCACTGATTTCTTTTTTATACTGAGAGGATATTTTATCTCGGGCCTCTGATGCTGCACAGACTTTTGATACTGAGAAGATATTTTATCTTGAGGCCTCTGATGCTGCACAGACTTTTGATACTGAGAAGATATTTTATCTTGAGGCCTCTGATGCTCCAGTGTTTTTTGATAAGATGTTGTGTTTCATTTGCAAAAACTCTCAGGCAAATGCCAATTCACTGATGAGGCACTTAAGGATGATCCACGGACTTTGTTCAGGAAGGACACTTCGTCTTAAATGTGGTCAGCCTGGTTGTTTACATGTCTTTTGCACTTTTTCTGGGTTTCGAAAGCATCTTAAAGCACGTCATCAACCATGTGATGATCCTGGTGAAGGCCGCTCTACAGCTGAACATTTAGCTGAAAGTTATGTTGATGACTTTCCATCAGGCAGTGCCCCTTCTGACCCAGTCCTTCCAGTCCTTCTTAATAATAGTCTTGTAGACAGCTGTGCTGCAACAGTAGCTGAACTTAAAGTGGCAGGTGTAGGTGAAACAATAATCAACTCTTTGGTAACTTCAATGGAAGTGATTGTTGATGATATCCATAATCAAGCAAAACAATATGTGAAGCAGTGTCTATCTTTACAGGAACCTATCAAAAGTGAGGTTGAGTGTAAAATTGATCAGTGTTATGAAGAAATTGAAAATCCCTTTTGTATCTTAAATTCTGAAACTAAGAGAAGGCAATATTTTACAGAGAAGTGGGGAAGGGTAGACCCAGTTGAATATGTCCTTGGTACAAGATTTGATACCCTGCGCAATCGGACTACTGGAACTTATGATCAGGCTGTTGTTACTGATAAATGTGTTTATATCCCAATTTTGAAAACATTAGACTTTATTTACAAACACCCTAATATAAAAGAGATGATGCAGAGTGATTCCAGTTTAAGAGAAGATCTTCTTAATGACTTGTGTGATGGAGAGTATTTCAAGAGTCATCCTCTATTTTCAAAACAGAAGCATGCAATTCAGGTGCAGCTTTTCTATGATGATTTTGAATGCGCGAATCCGTTGGGGAGTAAAAAGGGAATACATAAATTAGGAGCAATCTATTTCACCTTGCGTAATTTTTCTCCAAAGTACAACTCAATTCTGCTTAATATTCATTTGGTCGCTTTATTCCATGCCCAAGACATTAAAACACATGGCTTTTCTAAAATACTTGCTCCACTTGTGGAAGATATTAAAATACTGGAGAAGGATGGAATTAAGGTCCCATTGTATGATCAGCCAGTGTATGGAACTATTGTCCAAGTTACAGGTGACAACCTTGGTATTCACGGTTTGTTTGGTTTCGTAGAATCATTCAGTGCCAGATATTGTTGCCGCTTTTGTCTTGCTGAGAAAGAGGACTTTCAGACGGAATTCAAAGAAGATTCACCCAAGATAGTTATGCGAACTCGAGCACTTCATGCAGAACACTGCCACACAATGGAGACTACTATTGGTCTTCCCTATGTGATGGGAGTTAAACGTTCTTGCATTCTAAATTCCTTGCAGTACTTCAATACATGTGACAATTTCTCTGTCGATATTATGCATGATATCTTGGAGGGCGTGGCACAATATGAAATGAAACTGCTAATACTACACTTGATTAAAAACTACACAACATCAAAGGAAATAGACTTGAGAATTAAGAGCTTTAACTATGGTTACCTGGAACAAAACAACAAGCCACCTGCATTGAAGTTAGTAGAGACCTCAAATGACTTGGGGTTAAATGCAATCCAATCTTGGTGTTTACTTCGCAATCTACCACTTATCTTTGGAGACTTGGTTTGTCCAAATGATCAACACTGGTATTTGCTTCTGCTGTTGCTTCAAATAGCAGATATTGTATTTTCTCCCAGGTTATCAACTGGCATTACTATTTATTTAAAACACTTGATTGCAGAGCACCACGGGTTATTCAAGCATTTGTTTCCCAACAGGAGGCTACTACCAAAGCATCATTTTATGGTGCACTATCCTACATGTATTCGTAAAATTGGACCACTTTTGCATGTCTGGTGCATGCGCTATGAAGCGAAGCATAATTTCTTTAAAAAACAACTAAAAAGCTTCAAAAATATAACTAAAACGTTGGCAAAGAAACACCAAAGTCAAGTAGCATACAATTGGCAGACATTTGATCCCAACAGACTGGTGCTTGGTCCAAGTAAAATGGTAGCATTAAATGTGATGGACAGAGGCTGTGAGATAGCGGAGACTCTTCAGGTACCAAGTGACACCAAGGTGTTAAATGTTAGATGGGCCAAACACCATGGAAATATGTATCGTCCAGGTTTAGTTGTTTGCCTTAAAGTTCTTAGTGAGGTTCCAGTTTTTCACAAAATCCACCGTGTTGTTCTTAAAGATGAGAGGTTACTGTTGTTTACATTTGCACTACAAACTGTGTCTCTGGATGACCATTTTTATGCATTTAAAGTTGTGTGTACTACAGATGGACCTCATGTAGTTGATGTCAAAGAGCTTTTGTTTTACAAAGCATTCGATATACAGATGTCATACAGTGATGACGATTCAAGCTCATTTATTGTTCCATACTGTTTCCTGTGATTTAAAAAAGGAAAAGAGAAAATCACTAAGCTCTTGAACTATTGCACTGGGGATGAACACTATTAGTTTTCTTTTATTTCTTTGGGGTGAACAGATGCTGCTGTCACTTTATATAGAGGCCAAAATGTAATTGATCGATTACTCTCCCCATGAAGCCTTAATTGAAGTCATGGTGATTTCTTTTTGTTGCATTCCTGAGCCAATAATTTGATGACTGGCTTGAATTATTGGCTCAGGAATGCGACAAACAAACAAATCTCCATGAATTCAAGGATTCATGGGGTGTGTAATTGGTAGATTTCTTTTTTTGGGTGAGCTATCCCTTTTTAAAAGGGTGTACAGATGCTGCTGTCACTTTACAGAGGCCAAAATGTAATTGATCGATTACTCTCCCCATGAAGCCTTAATTGAAGTCATGGTGATTTCTTTTTGTTGCATTCCTGAGCCAATAATTTGATGACTGGCTTGAATTATTGGCTCAGGAATGCGACAAACAAACAAATCTCCATGAATTCAAGGATTCATGGGGTGTGTAATTGGTAGATTTCTTTTTTTGGGTGAGCTATCCCTTTTTAAAAGGGTGTACAGATGCTGCTGTCACTTTACAGAGGCCAAAATGTAATTGATCGATTACTCTCCCCATGAAGCCTTAATTGAAGTCATGGTGATTTCTTTTTGTTGCATTCCTGAGCCAATAATTTGATGACTGGCTTGAATTATTGGCTCAGGAATGCGACAAACAAACAAATCTCCATGAATTCAAGGATTCATGGGGTGTGTAATTGGTAGATTTCTTTTTTTGGGTGAGCTATCCCTTTTTAAAAGGGTGCAGATGCTGCTGTCACTTTACAGAGGCCAAAATGTAATTGTCTTTTATTTATGACCTTTTTTCTATCGATTACTCTCCCCATGAAGCCTTGAAGTCATGGTGATTTTTGTATATAATGGAGTTGTTTGCAGAGGGGCTCACTGAATCTAACAATCACGTAGACATATACCAAGTGTGATTAGCAAGAGAGGAATGTTTGACAAGTGTAATGTAAAAAGATTAGGAAGGATCCACACCAAGCAAGTTCTTCCTCAGACGTGTTTTTTTTTTTTTTTTTACTATGTTACATTACATTGGGCGTATAGAAACAAAGATCATTTCAAAGTACAAACATATACAGTACCTGTGTGACATTTTGGATGAGGCTAGGCTCCATGTTAATAAGCAACTTGGGGTGAACAAATCTCCAACACACCCATGTCTGGTTTCTTTAACTGAAACGCCTCCTTGTCGACTTCAGTGTTTTAAGTCATCATAGACCTTTAAGTCCAAGGTACTAGGAATTTCAAATTTCTTGGCAACTGAAAACAAAGATTGCACAAGCTTATTGATGAATCTTATTTTATTAATGACCTTTTTTTCTTTCTATCGATCGCCCCTTGAAGTCATGATTCTCACACGCTGTTGTAAAACTGTTTGCATCCCAACTGAAACGCCTCCTTGTCGACTTCAGTGTTTTAAGTCATCATAGACCTTTAAGTCCAAGGTACTAGGAATTTCAAATTTCTTGGCAACTGAAAACAAAGATTGCACAAGCTTATTGATGAATCTTATTTTATTAATTTTTTTTTCTATCGATTGCCCCTTGAAGTCATGATTCTCACACGCTGTTGTAAAACTGTTTGCATCCCAAAGGATATGCCTGCATGTTGCAAATAAAAGTGCATTGTTAAATACTGATTTCTGCTTTGCCCCCGTTTATTTTAAATGTATTATTCCAGAGTAAATTATTATTTAATTCTATATTGAGTGAAATATGATATTCTATATCGAGTGAAATCTATTCTATATTGAGTGAACTACAACTCCATATTGAGGGAATTACAACTCTATATTGATTAAAATACCACTCTATATTGAGTGAAATATGATATTCTATATCGAGTGAAATCTATTCTATATTGAGTGAACTACAACTCCATATTGAGGGAATTACAACTCTATATTGATTAAAATACCACTCTATATTGAGTGAAATATAACTTTAAGTATCTCTATATTGAGTGAAATATAACTTAAAATATCTCTATATTGAGTGAAATATAACTCTATTGAGTGAAAATATAACTCTATATTGATTAAAATACCACTCTATATTGAGTGAAATATAACTTAAAATATCTCTATATTGAGTGAAAAATAACTCTATAGATGTTAGAGTTGTTTTTACTTTATGCTAAATGGAGTAAGTTGGTATTTTGTAGAGTTAAATGTTAACACTAAATGGAGTAGAAATAACTCTGAAGATTTAACTCTGTGACAAGAGTCATTTTCACTCTATCTGGAGTCGGAGCCAATACTGTCTTTTTGGGAGTAAAATTTTACTCAATTTGAGTAAATTTGACTCTGCGAATTTTCCTGTGTAGGCTCACTGGAGCCCGGAAATCAAGTACATAACCACAATGTCGGATACGGAAGAAATATATGATTTTGAATATGATGTTGATCCTGAGACTCATGTGTTTAATGCAATTAATAATACCTGTAAATATTATACAGATGAACAGCTTAATGACATTGTTAAACCAGAAAATAGGTTTTCGTTGATACACCTAAATTGTAGAAGCCTTTATGCGAATTTCACCAAGATTAATGAATACTTAAAAACATTTAATAATAGATTTTCAGTTATAGCATTATCTGAAACGTGGTTAAAGCAGGAGAATTGTGCTGATTTTCACTTGGAGGGTTATGAGCTGTATCACCTGGATAGAAACAACAAAAGGGGAGGGGGCGTGGCCCTGTATGTGGACAGTGACTTGAAATGTAAACAAGTGCAAAGTATAGTAATCGATGACTTAATGGAAGGTATAACTGTGGAAATTGAAATGGATAAGGTGAAGAATATTGTTGTTACTTGTGTATACAGAACACCAGGGTCAAGCATAGAATCATTTAAAGACAGTTTGGAAGAGTTATTGAATGGGTTAAATGAGAGCAAAACATGTCTGATTTGTGGAGACTTTAACATTGATCTCTTAAAGCAATCTAATCACTGCACGTCAGATTTTGTGGATGCTCTATATGGCAGAGGGTTCTACCCACTGATCACAAAACCCAGTAGAGTAACCTCAACTTGTGCTACATTAATTGACAATATTTTTATAAACACTTTGGAGAACAATATTAAAAGCGGACTTGTGATAAATGATATTAGTGACCACTTACCTATATTTGTAATATATGACTGTCAAATTAAGACAAAGAAGGAAGAAAACTCCCTTAGATACACAAGGGTAAGAACTGATGACACAATAGCCAAGTTCAGGAATGATCTGGTTAATGAGGAGTGGAAAGGGGTTTATGTGGAAGAAGTAAATGCTGCATATGAGGCATTTTTGGACATTTACTTGTCGCTGTATGAAGAACACTGTCCAATGGTAGTACGGAAGCAAAAATGTAATTATAAAATAAAACCCTGGATGACAAAGGGCTTACAAAATGCAAGTAAAAAGAAAAACAAACTCTATAGAGATTTTATCAAATTAAGAACAAAAAAGGCTGAAAATCAATATAAAGCTTACAAAAATAAATTAACTACTATAATTAGAAATGCAAAGAAAGAACACTATAATAATGTCTTAAAGGAAAATATAAATAATATCAAAGAAACTTGGAAGATTTTACGAAATGTCATTGGAAGCAAAGCTGTATCTGCAGATTTACCCAATTACTTCATTAATGACAACAATACGGTTATTAAAAACGTGAATGAAGTGGTCAATGAATTTAATTCATTTTTTGTAAATGTAGGCCCAAACCTTGCTAAGAATATCCAAAGTCATAATGAAGGGAAAGCAAATAAAGACTGGACAGGGGAAAGTAAAGTGTTGCAGTCTATGTTTCTAGGACATGTGAGTGAAAGACAAATTATAGAAATAGCATTAAATTCAAAAAATAAGACATCAACTGACAGTGATGGAATTGACATGATAATTGTGAAGAAGACCATTGATTGTATAATTAACCCCCTGTGTCATATTTTTAATCTTTCCTTTCAAACAGGCACCTTTCCAGACAGAATGAAAATAGCAAAGGTTATTCCTCTATTTAAATCTGGGGACAAACACAGCTTTACCAACTACAGACCAGTGTCTTTGCTTTCACAATTTTCCAAGATTCTTGAAAAAGTGTTTGCTCATAAATTAGATAGTTTTATTGAAAAGAATAACCTGCTGAGTGAGAGTCAGTATGGATTCAGGGCAAATCGATCAACAGCCTTAGCCTTAATGAATATATATGAAGAAATAACCACAGCAGTAGATGAGAGGAATTACACAATAGGGGTGTTTATTGACTTAAAAAAAGCATTTGATACGATAGATCATCACATTTTAATTTCTAAATTACAAACATACGGTGTGAGAGGGGTGGCGATGAACTGGTTAAGTAGCTATCTTGAAAATAGACAACAATATGTACAACTCTCTGGTTACACATCTGAATGTATGAATATTGAATGTGGTGTCCCTCAAGGTTCGGTCCTGGGGCCCAAACTTTTTATTTTATATATTAATGATATATGTGAAGTGTCAAACATATTGAAATTTGTTTTATTTGCTGACGATACAAATTTCTTCAGTTCAGGAAAATACCTTAAAAAATTAGCAGATGATATTGTAAATGAAATGTGTAAACTTAAGATATGGTTTGATAACAATAAGCTATCCCTAAATTTGGAAAAAACGAAATTTATGATATTTACTAATCGAAAGAAGGACAATGTGGCATTATGTATTGACGGAGTTAATATTGAAAGAGTATCCGAGTAAAAATGTTTGGGTGTTATGTTGGATGAGAAATTGACATGGAAGCCACATATAATGTACATAAAAAATAAGGTAGCCAAGAGTGTTTTTGTTTTGAACAAGGCAAAGAATGTGCTTGATTATAATTCTATGCGAATATTATATTGTTCACTCATCCTACCATATTTGAGTTACTGTGTGGAAGTGTGGGGTAACACGTATGAAAGCAACATAAAGCCATTATTTATATTACAGAAGAGAGCAGTAAGAATAGTTCACAATGTAGATTCAAGAGAACATACCAACGAATTATTTATTAAATCCAGACTATTGAAACTTAAAGAGTTAGCTGAAATACAGACTTTATTAGTTTTGTTTAGAGCAAAATGCAGAGTATTACCAGCAAATATACAGAGGTTGTTCGTTCCCTGTCCAGATGACAGCAGAAGGAAATTAAATTTTAAACACCAATTTGCACGAACAACCTTAAAACAAAGGTGCACCTCAGTTATAGGTATCAAACTATGGAACTCTTTGCAGAACGATGAAAAGAGTTCCAATAATATATTTCACTTCAAAAGGTTGTGCAAAGAAAAGATACATAGACAGTATAGCACAGTTTAGTATAATATTGCAGTTTAGCGTGTCAGGACGTAGCATAGAGTTGTAGTGTAGGCCAGTATGAGTATAGTAATATAGTATATAGCAGCGTAACATAGAATAATAATATATTAAAATATTGTATAATACTGTACCAATATGGTGTAGAATAAATAGTATGATTTAGTTATATTATAATAAAATAGAAATTAGATAGTATATAGAAGTATAATACATTATATAAGTGTGTGTGTGTGGGGGTGTGTGTGTGTAAATGAATTAACCTAAATATGTAGTTTGACTGATAGATAGACAAAATGGGTTTATTTATGTTGATTTAATTTGGTTGTGTTGATGTTAAATTTTTATTTATTTTTTGCAAAATGGGTATATTCTGTTTGGTTTTACACAATATGTCTATCGGTGTGTTGTACGTGTGTAGGGGCAGGTATATATAAGATTTTTTCTTCTTCCTGTTCCTTTCGGCCATGGTATTTTTTGTGAATTATGTGAATATGTACTGTTGGACTGTGGTGATTCCATGTACGGATAAATAAAAATGATGATGATGATGATGACTTTTAAGAGAAAGTTGAAGGATGCTGTTATGAATGGTGAAATACAGTTGAGTTACTGATTTATTTTGTTAGTATTGTTGTCAGTTAAGTTAGTTAGTTTAGTTAGTATTGTATTTGTGGTTGGAGCCTTTGTGTGTGTTTTTCTGTGAGATTTCGAAGATGTTGAGAATGTGCTTAGGCTAAGGTGTTTCTTATATGTTTTTATTGTATTTTTCTTACTGTAATGTAATGTACTGTAATGCTGTAGGTTGTGTGTTAGGACCCCAGGAAGAATAGTCTTTCACCCATAGACTAATGGGGACCCATAAATAAACAAATAAACAAACAGTACTTACCACGGGTCATATCATCCTATGATGCATTGTGAGAGAGAGACTGTATTATCGCGGGGGTTATTCAAAGAGATATATACAATTGCATCGCAGAACTCTTTAACATGACTCACGGCACCGCGACGTCTATCTACTGATCTAGACGTGTGAGAACAGAGGCTGGTGTCAGGAGCTTCGCCCCGTCGCCTCGTTTTGGATTCATACCAATGACCTGGAAAAGACAGTGATCCGTTTACTATATTCAGTTGAGTGATTCAGGAGGTGTACAGCGGTCGTCAGAGCCGAGACACTTAACCCCCTAACTGCTCCCGATGAGCCCGGCCGGCACCTTGCATGGCTGCCTCCGCCGTCGGTGTGTGAACGTGTGGGTGAATGTGTGAATGTGAGACATAAGTGCTTTGGATAAAAAAAGTGCTTTCTAAATGCAGTCCATTGTGACAGGGGTGGTTCTGGTGGTAGTTTTTACCACAGCGCTCTAGTTGTTTCTATAACCTGTGTCTAACCTCTCTTCTCTCCACACAGCGGCTACCGTGGGAACACCTCTGGCGTGACCTTAATAATAATATTCACAAACAAGTTGTCGGTCATTCATATAAACCCTGTATTTGAGAAAGTCCAATACAACAATGTGCGAAACGTATTTTTGTTTTGACCAACGTGGCGATTAAATCAACCCGCCGATCGCTCGACAAAGTTTCGACATGGGATTCTCTTTAGCAGCAACACGACCCTGTGAAAAAAAACATCCACCAGAGATGGACAACAGTGAGCATCCGCCCCCCGGCTCGATGTATGTCACAGCAAAAGTAGTCAAGGTGAGGGAAAGAGAGAGAGAGAGAGAGAGAGAGAGAGAGAGAGAGAGAGAGAGAGAGAGAGAGAGAGAGAGAGAGAGAGAGAGAGGGGGAGAGAGAGAGAGAGAGATCATGGCGCTGCAACGAACGGCTGCCTCTCTGATCGCTCCGTCGAGACTGTGCTTTCTTTTGTTAATTTTTATAGTATTAAGAGTTTTATTTGCACCTACTGTTGGTGCATTATACGTGTATGACCGTCAGTCAATCATTGACATTGGATTAAAGAAAACTTACCGATTGGATTGCTCTCTGGATCGGATTGCCGTACAACAACAATGGCCAGCGGAGATCCTTTGTTGTGGCCATGGCCAAAGCCAGGAGACGCCACGACGAAGAGGGAAGAGAGCCGGAGTCCGGAACAGACTGAGGTCCAAACGACACAGAACCACATTGCCCAGCATATTGTTGGCCAATGTGCAATCGATAGGGAATAAACTGGACGACATCAGAGCACGGATCCAATTCCAGAGGGACATTCGGGATTGTAACGTCCTCTGTTTCACAGAAACTTGGCTGAGTCCAGATGTCCCGAATCACGCAATAGAACCGGCAGACCACTTCTTCGTCCTCCGCAAGGACCGGACGGCAGAAGAGTCACTAAAGAAGAAAGGAGGCGGCATTGCCTTCATGATAAACAAGGAGTGGTGCGATGTAGGCAACGCAAAGGAACTGTCTAACCACTGCTCCCCAGACCTGGAGTTTATCACGATAAAATGTCGACCCTTCTTCCTCCCAAGAGAGTTAACGTCCATCATCCTCATCGGAGTGTACATCCCACCACACGCGAACACTGGGGTCGCACTTTCAAAACTTCACGACGAGGTAAACAAACTCCAGACAGCTAATGTTGACGCTGCCATTTTGGTTCTGGGTGATTTCAACAGCGCGCGTCTTAAAAAGGTGTTGCCGAATTTCTATCAGCATGTGACCTGTCCCACCAGAGGCGAGAACATATTAGACCATGTATACTCGCAATTTAAGAATGGGTACAAGTCACAGGCTCTTAGTCCATTCGGTAAAAGCGATCACGCCGCCATCTTTCTTTTGCCAAAGTACAAACAAAGTCTCAAGCGAACGCCGGTGGTCTCGCGAGAGGTTAAGCGTTGGGCCGTGACGTCAGAGGAGTCACTCCAAGCTGCACTTGAATGCACAGACTGGAGTGTATTCCGTGATAACACAGCCAATATTAACGAATACACCGAAACGGTAATTGACTATGTCTGTACTCTGGTAGAAGAAACAATCCCCTCCACCAAAATTAAAATCTACCCAAATCAAAAGCCCTGGGTAGACAAATCCGTCCGTGAGGCTCTGAAAGTGCGCACATCAGCATACAACACCGGGCTGGTGACAGGCAACATGGAAGAACACAAGATGGCAAGATACAACGTCAGGAGAGCAGTAATAGAGGCAAAACGGCGTTACAGGGATAAAGTTGAACTTCAGTTTGAACAGGCTGACTCTAGAGGCATGTGGCAGGGCCTCAGAACAATGGCAGACTACAAAGGCACCCCCCTCAAACTGAACAGTGACATCTCCTTAGCAAATTATCTCAATTCCTTCTATGCGAGGT
>NW_028171906.1:25000-35938 GCF_963971535.1 Notolepis coatsorum
GCAAATATTTTCATGTTGAGCTATAGATTGTGGATGAATACGCAGAGAAAGGTACACCATGCAAATTTTAATGCTTTATTTGTTTTAAACAAGACGATTTAGAAAAGGGCAATGGGGAAATACATTGCGTTGGACAGCGGGTGGCACACGGAAAACGGCAATGACGTAACCACTACACCTCCCTATACGCGGCAAATGCCATGAATATACAGTATCAGTGGACAATAATTAAACTGTTGTCACCATGTCAGAGACTTGGCTAAATGGTGACATTACAGCCTCTCTAGTGACTTTTCCTGGATACGTTTTACATTAATTTAGGACCTGCTCAGAGGTCATTAATCGGCATGCATGCGATGCATGTATGCAATTCGTATCTGCGATTAAACCCATCCCGTCGTCCTTCCCCCCAAGGGCAGCCGGGAGCAGACAGGCGCAACGTGAGCCGCGCCAGGGGACCAATCCAAGTGCTCCTGTCCGTCTTCGTCAAGGACGCCACAGCATTAGCGATCTTGTTGTTGTGCATGTTTTTCCATTGGGTTTATCTTATCGGGGGGGGAAACCCTTGCGAGCACGGGGAGAACATGCAAACTCCACACAGAAAGGCCTGGGAGATACCCCACCTGGGTACCTGGGCCCTATTCCCCGTACCTGGTTCAACTAAGTCGATCGAGAGTCCCATTATCCAGATTCAGTTAACCCGATGTTTGAAGCCGGGATTTTCCTGTTCCTGGAACGCTGATCCAGTCTCGTTAACTCAAACCAGACTTGAGACTCTGGATAAGTGCGCGCGGCCGCTTCAGTTGAAAAGACAGCAGGTGTAGATCGCAGAAATCCAGATCTTCTAACGGCATTGATTGATCGATTGTTTTACAGATTGCAGGCGGCTCAATAGCCTTGCCGACAAGTTAAATGCATAATCTATAGGCTAATTTTAAATCCCTCATTACCCCAATCAATCAGATTATATTTCTTTAAACGTTCCTGCTGGCAGTAGGTTTATGCATTGAATAATCAAATGAGATCTTGCTAGCGAAAATAATTAGTTAAACTGTTATGAATAAGGATACGGCTCTCTTACCCATTGATTGATGTATGGTGGATCTTTTATTTATCTCCCCTGTGGTGTAACGGTTTCTGCTTTTGACTTTCACACAGGCGGCCCGGGTTCGAATCCCACTTCTCCTAGTCTTTTCCTTCTTTTTGCAATGTAGGAATAATTCAATTTGGTGCACGTTGAGAGCTATATAAAGAATGACATCCTCAATGCATGTAGATTTATAATATTTTAACTTAAAACTAGGCTACCTTTGCGTATAATCATTAATATTATATTCCAAAAAATTATATTGGAAACGTGGGGTTTCGAACACCGGTCGCCCGGTTGCCAGGATTGAGCACTACCGCTGCGCCACTGTGGCAGATGGGATAAATTCATTGTTTATACATTAATGAACGAGAGACCCGTGTTTAGAATATTCTTTATTTTGAATGAAGTTTTATCTCTTTATTCTCATTCATTAATGTGACGTCAACGGCTCATTCAATTTCTCAAATCCGTCAAACAGCGCATCTCATCAGACATTTTAATCCCAGTTACAATATCACACAAAATCCACAATCCACGCATAGACACTTCAATTTTATGCTTGAATGAAACAAAATCCAGGCGCTCCTCTCCTTCCTCGCTCCTCATCCACAGTGGAGAATATGAAAGGAATCAGAGCCAAACGAGCGATAGGTTTCAATCATTAAGGATATCCCCGCGGGATTCACATTTGCAATGCTGCGCGTTGTTAAAATAACCACATAATGTGTACATCGCACCGAGCGAGCGCCACGGTATCTATAACGTGCATTATTTAGGACAAAGTGAATTTAGTATCAGCATTTTGGGTCTATTTTACATTTCAAAAGCCCCCTCTGGAAGAATGGAGCACAAAAACGTAATTCAGAATGGTATAATGCAGATCGTAGACTGTGGGAATAATTTCAGGAAACAAGCTGTCACTTTCTTTGCGGGGGCATGGCGATGGTTCATCCGGCTAACTTGAACTTAAACCCTGCTCTCGACCAGGCTCAAACTTTTTGATCTGTTGTCATGGTGATTTAGACAATCCAGCTTCGGGGAATGGGAAAGTCCGGCTTAAGTCAAACTTGACCGAAAGTTATCCGGCTAACTCAGTTATCCAGGTACGGGGAACGGGGCCCTGGCATCATGGAAACCTGGTCCCCAAGCGGGAATCGAACCCTGGACCTTCTTGCTGTGAGGCGACAGTGTTAACCACTACACCACCGTGGCGCGATTGCGAAGACGGAGGGTGTGTGTGTGTGTGTGTGAGAGCTAGGAAAACAAAAGATTGTAACATTTGTTGCATTGGAATACAGCTACCATAGCGTTATCTAAAATATAAGAGCAATGGTTTGTGTTTATACATTTCCAAATTGTGTTAACAACAAGTCATCTACTTCGTGTAACGTTCATAGACTATTGATAAGGACTGACGTGCTAGCTGTTGTGCTACATGGACCAAAATACTCAAGGCATCCTGGCTGCATCAAAACAATTTTTTCTCAAGAAATCTGCCCTTCAGGGCGGCTGGCTAGCGCAGTGGACTAAGCACTCGCGTACCACCGCACAGACTCTGGGATCGAATCCAGCTGTCAGCGGTACCTCCAGCTTGGTCAGTTGTCCCTATTAACACAATTGGCAATGTTAGCGGGTGGGAAGCCGGTGGGGTATGTGTCCTGGTCGTTGTAAACTGCGACTCCTACTGGTCGGTTGGGGCGCCTGTTCAGCAAGGAGGGGATCTACATTTTACATTTAGTCATTTAGCTGACGCTTTTATCCAAAGCGACTTACAAGTTCGGATCTGGGGGAAATAGCATGAACCTGAGTCCGCACGCGTTACGTTCCCCCAGTGAAACTCCTCACTGTCAGGTGAAAAGAAGCGGCTGGCGACTCCACATGTATCGGAGGAGGCATGTGGTAGTCTATACACCCTCCCCAGGCCAGTGGGGCAATGTGCGCAACGACCAGGAAGGGAATTGGCATAAAGACTAAAATTGGGATGGGTTAAAAATACAGAAAGCCCAAAAATAAATATAATAAAAAAATAAAAAAATAAATCTGCCTTTCAATGAGTGGAGATGTTACAGTGCAAACAGAGTGGAGGTAATGTAACGTGAATGATTACTATTGATACGGACGGACACGCTGAAATTGTGACTGAGTTGTGCTGCATGGACCCAAACAGTGCAGACAGAATCAATGGAGGTAATGTAACATTCATTATTAATGTTAATTATTTAAGGCCTGGGAAACACAAATTGTCCCTACCAAAGAAATAGCAGAAAACTGTCGTTTTAGCATTATAATTCACAACATTGCAGCCTTGCAAACCAGAGCCTTTTTATCTGTTGCGAAGGTGTAGGTTGACAGCTGTATCAGCACGCTATTCTATTATCATTGCAATATCCAATCAACAATCTGGACTTTCCTGCCTCCCTCACGCCTCTGTCCCGGTGCGAACTCTGTCACAGCTGCCCTTTCGTTCGTGACGTTACTCACTGTGAGCTGTTCATCGGTGACAGAGGGAATTTTGATTAGCAGCAAGTTCTCGAACAATAAGTTGTTGACCATATTTTTCTGTACTCAGTTGTATCAATGGTAATAGTTTGCGTCTGCTAAAATGCCTAACTGTAAACTGTATCATGTTAGCTTCACCGAAGCTTTAGTGCTTTAGTCAGAGCTATAGCATCAGTTCAGGAGGGTAATTAAGGATCGTCAGGATCATCTGATGCTCTTTGATTCAGATTCAGATTGATTTTATTGTGACATCATTCGCTACCTTTTACAGACAGGACGACGACGACGACAGACAGAGAGCGCTCGTTTCCCTATATAGCTTTTTTTCTTTAGTTGTTGTTGTTCTTAGCTCTATGCTGAATTTATGCCAGGAAATTGCTATTTCCATTGGCAAACTTTGAGACTCATCTTTGCTGTAATTGCAGCCGGTGTACGTTGCAAAATAAATGCTGTTGTGCCGCTTACGCGTCGCGCACGTTGATTTGACACGACAGTGTCGGTGTATATTCCCAGTTAGATTACATCTCTCCCGGGGTAAATATTGGAACAGCTGATTTCACAGCAAGGCTGACAAGTGGCATTCAAGTCATATCTGACCCGCTTTCAATTTATTTCTCCTCCACAAAAATGATCTCTCATATACAACGCAAGAAAGACACCGCCTGCATCAGGCTGTTGCATTGTTGCTAATAAACTATCGATTTCTATGGAATCCATTAAACCTTTTGTGTCTGTTGTCATTTGTGTGGGTTCAACTCGTGAACAGTGAGATGAGCAGAGGGATGTTTCTCCACTGGCTCTTACAATGTGCACACTAAGCAATGTAAAACATAAATAAAACCAACAATAAATAATAACAATAGATAGAGAACAAGACGGTATATGGAATATTAATACGAAATGGCAAATGTATAGCCTACATGAAAGGAATGTAGATGTGTACATTCTATTCCACTATAGCTATATCTGTGCGATTGAGTTGAGTTCTTATTTGAAAAAGAAAAAGAAAAAAAAATGTCATCCATACATTCCCGTTTTATACCGTGGTGAATATAAGTATGGTTTTAGGGTAATTCATGGGAGGCTGGTAATAGCCCCCAACGTGTATTATACTAAATGCATTGGTGTTCCGTCCCTACACACGCTACAATTAAAAAATCAAATGCATATGATAGGTATTATGTTCCATCATGAATGCATGAAAGTGTGGGGGGGGGGGTAATTTTTTAATGCTTTGATCGTCACCAACGGAATACATTATGGACTAGCATTACACACATACGCTCGGATTGCAATGAAGGCATGCTTTGATCAACGCAAGATTGATATCATATAGCCCTTACCTTGACTAGGATCTGCCCCAAAAATAATATTCCAATTATCTGATCGCGAGTCCCATTATTGGTGTCGATCGTGTCGCCAACATAATCCGCCATACATCATCCATCTGGAGCATTTGACACTCCTCAAGCTGATCTGGACAACCGCTCGCCTTGCCTGACATGGAAAAATCCGCCCGGACCTATATAATTGACACACAGCCCAAGACACAGAGTTTCAAAGGGTGCTCAATACCGCCGCCTGGTAGGATGCGGCCGGTATTGCACTTTTGGGATCTCAGACTCATTCCCTATGATAATACCAGGCTCCCTGGATGGATAATGAATGGAAATATCGAATAAAAGAAATAACGATGAAAACCCGGCTTTTCTCGGGTTTGGCGCTCAAGCGTCGGCGAGTTAACCCGAGATATCTCGGGTCTGGCCCTGAATGTGTTAAGAACACGGGCGCATACCAATCTGGCCTATCTACGACTGGCCTATCTAAGACTTTTCTGCATTCATAAATCCTGTTCTTAGCTAAGAACATATCCCGTTCATGAATGCCAAAATCTGTACGAGAAGTGGAGTTAAGAAGACATTATTTGTAATTTTCCATTTGAGAATGAGGACCATTGTCTCACTACAATGAAATGGCTACTATGGGGACTGACATAATCACACATGAATACAATTGGGCTCAATGGGTCCACAAGAGTTTCCAGTACCCAATTTATGTAATACAAGACTGTCTAGGGACCCCATTATCCAGAAATGGATTTTTAGAATAGGCTGCAAAAACTGGATGGTAATAATAAAATAATAAATGGTTCTGGCATGGTTCTGCCAAAAACTGCTTGGGATTAGCATAAAGTGGAAATGTATGTAAAGGGGAGACTCGTGGCTACCCATAGAACACCTCCATTCAGATATATTGAGGTGAGAGGTCAATGGACCCCTTTGAAAAATGGCCATGGTAGTTATTCCCTTGCCAGAATTTTGCCTAACTTTGGAGCATTATTTTGCTCCTAAATTAGCATGATAGCTTCAATTGAAAATGGCCATACCAAACCCTGATCCAAGCTAACATCATACCATGATACCACGATACCTTAGGCCGTCTAGTTTCATATGATACCAGTAGCGTAACTCGCTTTGAAACTGAGCCTACCAGAGTCCTGCTGGAACATAGACATTACAAAGACATAGCGTGCCACCTGGCGGACATTTGCGCTCCACTGAGGGAACCTTTCTAGTTTGTCACGAGACACCCACGTCAAGTATATGCTCTCAAAGACACAGCCAAGGATCCATTACCTCAGTGTAATCGTCCAGTCCTTGAGTATGACGGCCCAGTCCAGGGTGGGCTGACAAAAGGCCTCTCTGAAGAGATGGAGGGGGTGGAAACACTATGCTGCAGGACCATCGGCATTCTATCTTCTTCTCTTCCATCACTGAGTGAAAGGCGTGATGAGGCCACCCTGCCTGCACACTCAAGAACAGTTCATCCACCCTGCCTGAACCCTCACCAACACCCCCAAGAACAGTTCCTCCACCCTGCCTGAACCCTCACCAACACACTCAAGAACAGTTCATCCACCCTGCCTGAACCCTCACCAACACACTCAAGAACAGTTCATCCACGCTGCCTGAACCCTCACCAACACCCTCAAGGACAGTTCATCCACCCTGCCTGAACCCTCACCAACACCCTCAAGGACAGTTCATCAACCCTGCCTGAACCCTCACCAACACACTCAAGGACAGTTCATCCACCCTGCCTGAACCCTCACCAACACACTCAAGGACAGTTCATCCACCCTGCCTGAACCCTCACCAACACACTCAAGGACAGTCCATCCACCCTGCCTGAACCCTCACCAACACCCTCAAGAACAGTTCATCCACCCTGCCTGAACCCTCCTCACCAACACCCTCAAGAACAGTTCATCCACCCTGCCTGAACCCTCCTCACCAACACCCTCAAGAACAGTTCATCCACCCTGCCTGAACCCTCACCAACACCCTCAAGGACAGTCCATCCACCCTGCCTGAACCCTCACCAACACCCTCAAGGACAGTTCATCCACCCTGCCTGAACCCTCACCAACACCCTCAAGAACAGTTCATCCACCCTGCCTGAACCCTCACCTGCACCCTCAAGAACAGTTCATCCACCCTGCCTGAACCCTCACCAACACCCTCAAGGACAGTTCATCCACCCTGCCTGAACCCTCACCTGCACCCTCAAGAACAGTTCATCCACCCTGCCTGAACCCTCACCAACACCCTCAAGGACAGTTCATCCACCCTGCCTGAACCCTCACCAACACCCTCAAGGACAGTTCATCCACCCTGCCTGAACCCTCACCAACACCCTCACCAGCACACTTAACTTTTCTTTTATTCCATGTGCTCTTAAATAGTTTTATGAATTACCTATTTATTCTCAAGATTATGCTCTTAATTTCATGCTTTTTGCTTATGATGTTGATCGCTGTTACACTTGATGCATTTCAGGTTTCAGTGTTTAAAAACGGTGTTCTTATACCGTGCCTTGTCAAAATGTAATAAATTAAACTTGAAACTTGATTTCACCCAAGCACAGCGATATCCCGTTGTGCTTTTTAATGGAAAATACTCTTAATTAGATATAGGTTAAGTGTAGGAAAAAGAAGTGATGTGTGAAACACGTACTGTACGTCGCCGCGCATCGACTTCAAATCACCTTTATTGTCAAAACTGTCCCAAATGCGTTCAGTTGAATCGGAGGCGCTGTGACATTTGACGGCATCTCGGCGAACCCGGCTATCTCTATAATGTGTGATATCGATGCACACAACCCTCCATGCTGGATCCCTCTGCACGGCGTGACATGACAAACTGTTCAAACGTGTCGAGGGTTGAAATTAACCGAGACTTCTGCTATTCGGAAAATAAGCACTCAGTTGACAGGCGGGGGTTCGGGAATGAAACAATTCTCCAATTGTTAACATTCTAAAAATCATTTTGTTTTTATCGTTTTTGTTCTTGACGCACAATAATAAGTGATAATAAATAGTTTTTAGTCACTGTCTGCTGGTGCTGCTGTGCTGGTCCCGGTCTCACCATCCATCTGCATTTATTTTGCTTAGCAAAAATAACGATTTGGTTTGTGCCAACTAGCAAGACATGTGCATCTCCTACCTCTGTAGTGCTTTATGGGTAACCAGCTGGACTGGGCTCTTTCGTCTATATTAGTGAATAATGTGAGAGCCTTTACCGCTACCATAATGTAATGTTCTGGTCCACTGAGGCATCGACGAGACGCAGCTCTGCTCCTGTTCTGGGAACCTCTGCCCAGTGAACAAATATGAATGGTAAATGTCCAGTAGCCTAAAGCCTTCACTACTCTGCGTGACCATGTTTAGATCCAGCAGTTAACAGAGAAAATATTTTAAATAGCTGCTTTTGCTTGGGAGATAAAAAAAAAAAAAAAACATAAAAAAAAAAAAAACAAAAAAAACGTAATTAACCGGTATTATATGATTTCAAACTAATGCTTGGTTCCGGTACACTATTTCTAATTACGTTTGCATTTGTCATTTCCGTTCCGTAAAAAATATCTTTGAACAGTTTTGGGTCAGCACAGCATGTAGGGATATAAACACACAATCAGAACGTGATCGATTGGTATATAGAGGGAATTACCGCCGATTGGCCTCAAGGCCTGAGAGCTGGTTTGACCCCTGGTCATGAGCTGACGACTGGACAAGCAGAGCCACTACAAATGGTTCCAGAATAGTGACCAATTTACTTTCAGAATGCAATCGACAGGCGTTTTAAGCTAAATGTGCCCGACTGTTGAGAGGTTAACATCCACAGTGCCAACCCAAAGAGTTCCAATATCAGTGCTGCACCGTCTCTGCCAAACGTGCTCTTGAGCAAGGCACTGAACTCCAGAGGGGTTTGCGCACAGCAGCCCCCCCCACCCCCCTCCCCCCGTGAACTCCACGTGTCCTGAGACTGAATGGGGCATCGGTCTTGTGTACATAGGAGAACATGTGGAAACACACATTTCAGGTGCCTGCTGCAAACCGCCAATACAGTCTAATCTCATACCACTCACATAATAATAAAGGGTTTAAAAGGCAATATCACAGTTCTCCCAACAGGTCCTTAGGTTACTGGCGTTGTCAAAGGCGCACGTACACTTAATAACACGCTGTGACTGAAAAGGCTGTGGAACACAAGACATGCCGTTATTATTGTGTACATGTAATACACAGTGACCGAAAATACTTGTACATGGAACACGAGACGAATGAATGAATGAATGAATGAATGAACGAACGAACGAATGAATGAATGGATGGATGAATGAATGAATGAATGAATGAATGAACGAATGAATGAATGAATGAATGAATGAATGAATGAATGAATGGATACGTTTATTTAAAATGGACACCACAGCTACATTGGACCAGCCACAGTGGACAGACCAGATGCGTTGTTTTTTTGCGTGTTTGTAGCACAAGCGCTATAGTTTTCAACACTAGTCCATTGCGGTTTTTCCAAAAGATACAAACAAAATTAACGGTAAAATACAGAATTAAAATCACAAATCAGAACTAATTTTTTCCAGAGCAAGAGTCCATGATCAAAACAAAACAACAAAACCAGTCCGCGTCTCTACATAATGTGAACACTGCTGCTTTGATTTCAGCCATACCTTGAGTCCTCTGCTGAAGACGTTGAAGACGTGCTGTTATTATTGTGTATACATGCAAACATAATACACAGTGACTGAAATGAGCTGTACATGGAAGACAAGACGTGCTGTTATTATTGTGTACATGTAAACATAATACACACAGTGACTGAAAATACTTGTACATGGAAGACGAGACGTGCGGTTATTATGTTATTGTGTCAGTGGAGAGGGGGGAGTGGGGGGGGGGGGGGTGTATTCACGTCAGACCTGCTGTCTAACGTGGTGGTGGTGGGCCGTTAGACAAGTACATCTATGGACGGGAAAAAAAACGCAGTTTCATTCTCTCTGTGTTTAGTTTGATCTCTTTACACCGTGAACCCCCTCATCCAGTATTGTCTGGTGGCCTACATGGCTCCGCAGAAGCCTGTCCACTGACAGGAGGTGATAATGCTGCTGACTCTCTCTCTCCACCACATCTCTGTTTATGAGGACTGACAGCTTGCTCAGAATGGACGGGCAACACACACAGACACACACACGCACACGCACACGCGCGCGCGCACGCACACGCACACACACGCACGCACGCACACACGCACACACACGCACACACACACAGACTTGCACGCACACACACACACACACGCACACGCACACACACGCACACGCACACACGCACACACACACACACACACACACACAGACAAACACACACACACACACACAGACTTGCACGCACACACACACACACACACGCACACACACGCACACACACACACACACACACACACACACACACACACACACACACACACACACACACACACACACACACACACACACATATACTCAGGAGAATAATTACCATTCGCACCGAATTATCACACAACACACGCATTAGCACAATTAAGCAATACAGCGAGTCACTACATTTCTACCCCAAAGTAGTCTGTGTACAGTATAGCTATTGTTTTAAAAGCTGTGGGGACTGAAGTAATGGGACACTCCGTAAACGGGGGGGGGGGGGGGGTTGGTTTAATTTCCGTGCCATCACGTTGTCATAGCAACAGGTTATTTACAGTCTAGGGCAAAAAAGCTAAACATTTAATCATTTAAAAAAAAGAAAAAATGAAAAAAAAGAGACTCCATAAGGAATAATAGACTTCCGAGTCGCACGGTCTGAATATGTGGATCTGCATCTTCCCCGTTATTTTCATACTTTATTTTCATACTTTGGATTCATTTTCCCTCCAACCTCAGTGAGGCAGCTCATGTGTGTTATTGAGACATTTCGGCATGAAATTTGTTTTCTGCTGCCTGAACCATAAGCGGGT
>NW_028171904.1:0-89405 GCF_963971535.1 Notolepis coatsorum
AATGGTTAACCTCCTGTAGCGTGGTAGTGAAAGGGTTAAGCTTCTGTAGTGTGGTAGTGGAAGGGTTAACCTTCTGTATTGTGGTAGTGAACGGGTTAACCGTTTGTAGTGTTGCAGTGAAAGGGTTAACCTTATGTAGTGTGGTAGTGAAATAGTTAACCGTCTGTAGTGTGGTAGTGAAATGTTACACAGCTGTAATGTTAACCCCTGTAAGACCCTCGGTTGCAAAATTACAACATCACTTTTTGAGCACATTTACATACAGTAGTCAATGCGTCCTGTTGTTCAGCCTCACAATGCTATTGGATAGTAAATGTGTTTATAGGTCCTACATTCTGGCCTCTGAAGTTGATAATGTCAATTTAATTTGGGCCTCACATGGTTTTTAAAGTGCCCCATTCTTTTGTGTGCTTAAATCCTGCCACAGAACTTATAGTTAGATACTGTGTAGACAACCCTCTCCCTAAGCTGACAATCAGTTTTTTAAATATGAAGACGGAAAATGTATAGATTTACATTTACATTTTGACGCTTTTTTCCGAAGCGCCTTACAAGTTCTGTACGACAAATCAGCAGGACGGGTACAACTCTATCAGCTGAGTAACAATGTTCATCAAAGTGTTCAGACTTGAGTGCTGCAGTGTCGAGTTAGTATATTAGTTTATTAGTATATTAATATAAGATAAGCTATTAGGCATCATAGCAGCACGGGGGAGGGGGAGGGGAGGTACAGGTAGTAGAAGACATGATACAGGTCATAGAATTATAGTACAGTGGAGAAGTAAAAATTAAAATTCAATACAAATAGCCAGTGTAAACAATATAACAATATAATTAACTCTGGACATGCGCATATGGGCAAGTAGGCAGTCTAAAAAGGGCAAGGTGCAAGATGAGGGTATGTATGCCCTCTCAGTTACATTTGCCCTACAATTAGGGAGAGTGCCAGTGGCGGCTGGCCACTGGGGGCGCTAGGGCGCCGACCCACCTGTTAAATGTTGTTTTTTGTTTTATAGCCCTATAAATAATATAAACATGTTTAAAATGAATAATATTTACTCATTTTAAGTATGTTTGTGTTTCCAATGCACAATATAACGTTAATATATCAAATAAAATAATTATCGTTTTCCTGAACAGGAAGTGACTCACTCCTGCCGCATTTCTCCTGCCGCATTTCTCCTAGCCGTATTTCTCGGCCCGGGCTAGACGCAATCACGCTCTGAGTGCGCGTCACTGTTTCATCGCTGTATCCGTCGCAGCCAATCAGTGCGTAACGCATTGTGCGTTGAAATATGATGTTTATGATGGAAGCCGGGCGCGATTTAAAGCGGTCTAGGTAAGCATTTAGAATTTCCGTCTAGAATTTCCGTAGCCGCATTTCGCGGAGACGCTCTCTGATTGGCCAGTTCGTTCCGTAGCCGCAGTTTGCAACATGTTCGGGGCTGTGTGTTGTGAACTTGTGATTCAGTCTGGAGTCTGGACAGTGGGCAGTGAGTGTGGATATACATCGACAACAGTCTGGGGGACAGTCAGTGGACATACACTTTATTAAGCCCTCCGGCTGGACCACGTTTCAATTAAACAAAGTGAGTTTATGCTGTTGTGTTGTGATGCAGCTATTTGTTGTTAGCTCACACAGTACTTGTTGGCTAACAACAAGCTATATATGGATGCAGTGTGGAGGGACATGCATGGACAATGGACATCAACACAGTCTGGACAATGGAGTGGATATACTTTATCAAGCCCTTCTGCCTGCTGTCAACTTAACAACAAGGTAGATTTGCGATCTCTCTCTCTCTCTCTCTCTCTCTCTCTCTCTCTCTCTCTCTCTAACTAACGTGATTCTCTCTCTCTCTCTCTCTCTCTCTCTCTCTCTCTCTCTCTCTCTCTCTCTCTCTCTCTCTTTCTCTCTCTCTAACTAACGTGATTCTCTCTCTCTCTCTCTCTCTCTCTCTCTCTGCGTGTGTTTGGAGACGGAGCGAGTTTGTTTCTAACCTTTCTATTTATATATTGTGTTTCAAGTTGTGAATTAGACTGTACTTTATTTGACTGGTTGTGTGTTGCTTGGTCAGCTGTCCGCTGCCAGTGACATGCCAATGCGTGGTACATATGTTTGCAAAATGTTTGGTATAGCGCCCCCCCATGGAAAGAATGTAGCAGCCGCCACTGGAGAGTGCATGACAGTAGAGGACAGTAAGAAGGTTAGTTGTTAGTTGTATAACATTCAGCCAGATAGCTTTCTACTGAACCGATAAGCTAATTTCCCAATATGTTGGCGTGGTATTTTAAAGACAGGGACAATCTCTAATGACGAGATGTCAAAATGACCCTTGCGTGGCCCTTTAAGGAGATGTTCATATTCACAAATTGAGACTGGGCTGTACAGTGATATAGAAAATGACATTCAGCGTATAGATTTTAATTCATGGAGGGCATATCGCTGTCGCGTGGGAGGGGGTAAGCGCCACTTGCCCTTATTGGCTTTTACAATAAGGCCTGTATTGAAATGACCGCTGACCTACACATAATACATTGTCTTGTAAAATAAATAAATGGACTGCATCCGACTGCATTTATATAGCGCTTTTATGCAAAGTGCTTTACAACTTTTGCCTCACATTCACCCATTCACTCACACATGCATTTTATTACTATGCACACTTTGGAATAGATTACAAATCGACAATAATGTTCTTGTTATCTTTTGTCTTGACAAAATCAAAGTAATTGAGTAAATAAGTTATTTTTTTATGGCTAACATTAATATTATTATCAAAATTGATATAGTAATTTGTTACGCTACTCGTTACTGGGGAAAGTAACATTATTACTGTACTGCCCAACACTGGTCACAACACACATCTTGTGTGTTGTCACATGATTTCCACATTTTCTGTTAGTTGTTTCAGCATAGAAGTGCATGGGAAATATTCAGGAAACAAGGCCCAATCAATGTAGCTTTTCATATGGCTATTATCTTTTTAGTTATTGTAAGTATTCATTGTACTGTTATTGTAAGTATTGATTGTTAAATATATGTAATTGACAGACCATCTAATTCTATTGTTTATTCATGTTTTGAGTAAGATTTTCTTCTTCCTGCTCATTTTTGCTCATGGAATGTGTAAATTGAGATGTGCTTTGATTATGAAATTAAATGTGTTTTATTTTACACAACTGTGCATTACTGTGAATATAACAAATACAAATGAAATGTCTTGAACACGTTGACCTTTTGAGATACACAGTATAACCTGAACACAGCAACATCACAATCTCCCTTGTGTTCAGAGTACGCCTGGCGATTCTTCAGTTGCTCGCCGCATGCCAGGCAATCCTCAAGAGCTTTCACTGCTTGCTGTTTTATCATCACTAACGGCGCTTTACCATCAAACCACAGGCACACAGCTTGGCCGTAATGTGTCCTTCTTTCATGTGCAATTGAGTTCAGGAAAGGGGACTGTATGTTATCAATATGGCCCATTTCCTACAGCCCTGGGTTTCAATCAATATGCTTCTGGTATGTATGTAGGTCCTTGGGGTATTACTGCGCAGCCATATAGCAGGTAATGACCTGGACAACAGGTATCCCGATTCCCTGCTGAACGCAGACATGTCATAAATAATCTCTCCAGGAAAGGTACACCTAAAACTCATATGCTTTTCCTATCATCTTAGATGTATTTTATGTATTATTATTGGCTTTTTATACAGTATGTTTTAATTGTCTTATTATTTATATAATTAGTGCATATGGGTATCCGATGTATTCCATAGTGTTGTTATAGAGTACATAGTGATAGTAGTGCATAGTGGTGTTATATACTGTAGTGCATAATAGTGTTATATACTGTAGTGCATAGTGGTGTTATATAGTGCATAGTGGTGTTATATACTGTAGTGCATATTGGTGTTATATAGTACATAATAGTGTTATATAGTGCATAGTGGTGTTATATAGTGCATAGTGGTGTTATATACTGTAGTGCATATTGGTGTTATATAGTGCATAATAGTGTTATATAGTGCATAGTGGTGTTATATAGTGCATAGTGGTGTTATATAGTGCATAGTGGTGTTATATAGTGCATAGTGGTGTTATATAGTGCATAGTGGTGTTATATACTGTAGTGCATATTGGTGTTATATAGTACATAATAGTGTTATATAGTGCATAGTGGTGTTATATAGTACATAGTGGTGTTATATAGTGCATAATAGTGTTATATAGTGCATAGTGGTGTTATATAGTACATAGTGGTGTTATATAGTGCACATTGGTGTTATATAGTGCATTGTGGTATTAGTGCATAGCCGTGTTAGATAGTGCATTGTGGTATTATATATGCATATTGGTGTTATATAGTCCATTGTGATATTAGATATGCATTTTGGGTTATATAGTCCATTGTGGTATAGATATTGGTGTTATATAGTGCATTGTTGTATATATATTGGTGTTATGTAGTGCATTGTGGTATAGATATTGGTTCAAGTTCAAGTTTCTTTAATAGTTGTCATACAGAAGTACAGAATACTTTTATACAAAATGCTTCTTACTGTTACGCTCCAGAGACTGTGCAAGACACGATAAGTATGAAATAAAATAACATAGTATAGCATGTAAATTAGAAGTAAAAAAATGAGGTCACCGTGTTCAGTATAGACATATGTACAATGTTCGATGCAGAATAGACGTAACTGAGTTACCATATAATATACAATACTATGCAGTGTACTAATATACAATACTATATAGTGCAAGGCAGAAATGGGATGAGGTGCAATTTAGGTACAATTTACAGTAGGTGTACGAGTTGTAGTGCAAATCCTTTATCAATAAATATAAAGTGTGTTTGTGTGATCTAAAGTGTGGAGAGTGGGTGCTGCAGTGTGTTGTTTGTTTAAGTGAGTGTGTGCGTGTGGGTGTGTGTGCTGTGTGCATTTGATGGTTGTTGCATAGTGTTTATTGTTCGTTTAGCAGCCTGATGGCCTGGGGATAGAAGCTTCTTCTGAGTCTTTCTGTGCTCGCCTTAAGACTCCGGTATCGCTTGCCTGACCGCAGCAGTTCAAAGAGGCAGTTGTTCGGGTGGCTGGAGTCCTTGATGATTCTCTTAGCCTTCCCCCTGCACCGCTTGTTGTAAATGTTCTGGAGGGTGGGAAGCCCCCCTCCAATTGTGCGTTCGGCTGAACGTGTCACTCTTTGTAGTCTGCTACGGTCTTGTGCAGTGCTATTCCCAAACCAGGAGGTGATGTTGCCAGTCAGGATGCTCTCTAGTCTATTGTACATGAGTAGAAGTTCCTAAGGATCTTCTGACTGACTTGGAACTTCCTTAGGCACCTGAGGAAGTAGAGGCGTTGTCGTGCCTTCTTCACAACACTGTCAATGTGTGTGGTCCATTGAACCTTGAACTGGAGAGTCTGGACTGGTCAGATGAACTCAATGGTACACTGGTTGAAGAAACTTGGCTTGGCTTCAAAACCAAATTTTCATCAATACTAAACAACATGGCCCCCCTAAGAACCACCAGGGTAAAAAATCGCGCTGAGCCATGGATGCACACTGAAATACTGACCGCTATGAAAGCCAGAGACAAAAAATGCTCTGAGTTTCGTAAAAGTCAGTCAAAGCTTACCAAAAGCACGAGCAGTGAACTCCAAGACCACGTGACTGAACTCAAACTAGAAAGAAACAGACTAAGAAATGACGTAAACTCCATGATCAAAACTGCTAAAAAAAATTTCATCAATGACAAAACCGAGGAAAACAAAAATAAACCATGTGAACTTTGGAAATTACTCAACAATCAACTAGGCTGCAGTAAAAAACTCAAAACCAGGTTCTCAAACATAAACATAAAGACGGACAACACGCTCATCACAGACAAGCTGGATGTAGCCAATTACTTAAACACTTTCTTCACAAACATAGCCACAACACTGGTAAACAAACTACCCTCCCACTCAGGGCAGTATGGGGTAGAACACATAGTAGCATACTACAAGAACCTAGGCGTCCACAAAGACGACTTCAAACTGGAAATAGTAACTACAGATGAGGTACTCAAAAAACTGAGCGCCCTCCAACCAAACAAGGCCACTGGCCATGACAACATCCCCTCCAAATTCCTCAGAGACTCAGCAGCAGCCATCACCCCAGTCATCACACACATAATAAACCTCTCCATAAAACAGGGACACGTCCCCAAGGACTTCAAAATTGCGAGAGTAACACCCCTGCACAAAAAGGGCAGCAAATTAGACCCGGGTAACTACCGCCCTGTTTCTATCCTTACATCCATCTCGAAAGTCATGGAAAAAATAGTATACGAACAGATCGAAAAGTACCTCGCGGAAAAAAATCTAATCTACGAATTCCAATCTGGCTTCAGAACATCCCACTCCACTGACACATGCCTTCTCTACTTGAACGACCACATCAAACAAGAGGTGGACGCGGGCAAATACTGCGGCATGGTCATGCTGGACCTACAAAAGGCCTTCGACACTGTCAATCACACCATTCTGATTGACAAGCTAAAAGCAATTGGTTTTGATAGTTTATCAGTGAGCTGGATACAATCCTACCTGGAGGGGAGGGAACAGATGGTGGAAGTAAACGGTACACTATCCCCCCCCCTCACAGTGAGCTGTGGTGTTCCACAAGGAAGCATACTAGGACCGCTACTATTCCTAATTTATGCAAATGACATGTCGTCAGCTTGTGACTGCAACTTGTTCCTGTTTGCGGACGACTCAGCCCTGCTGGTCTCTGACAAGAACAAGTTACAGGTTGAAAAAGCCCTCAGCTCGGAACTAGGCAAAATCTGCATATGGCTCGCCGACAACAAACTATCATTACACATGGGCAAAACAGAGTCCATTCTCTTCGGTTCAAATAACAAACTCAGCAAGACCGACGGCTTCTCGGTTACAGTGGGTGACAATATTATCACAAGGAAAGATGAAATTACCTACCTGGGTTCCATCCTAGAGGCTAATCTTTCCTGTGACAAAATGGCATCCAATGTAATAAAAAAAGTCAACCAACGAACGCGATTCTTGTACCGGATCTCCTCTCTGGTAAACAAGAATACCCTGAAGACTCTAGCAGGAGCACTCATTCAAGGGTACTACGACTATGCTTGCACCTCATGGTACCAAAGCACCTCAAAGGCACTAAAAAACAAATTACAAACATCTCAAAACAAGCTAGTCAGACTACTACTTGACCTGACTCCTAGAACCCACCTCACCCCTGCCCACTTTGACAACCTAGGATGGCTTAGAGTAGACGACAGAGTACAGCAACTTGCAATGGGCCTGGTCTACAAGATACACTACGCGACCAAGGTACCCATGTACATGTCAAAATACTTCCCAAAGGTCAGTGAATACCACGATCACAACACCAGAGGGAGCTCCACAAATCATGTAAAACCCAGATTCGGATCAAACAAGGGACTAAACACGTTTCGCAATTATGCCACATCAATGTGGAACGCCCTGCCTAAAGCTGTAAAGGAATGTGAATCACTACCCACCTTCAAAAACACTCTCAAAAAACACCTACGTGAGACTGCAATTCGAAACTGGCCCCTACAAATGTCCTAACCTAGTTGTACAGTAAATGACCAAGTAAGGCTTTGTCAATATTCAAATGTACAGTGTACCCCACCCAACCAACCTCCTCCAATGTACAGTTTCTATGCCAAATGTATATACACTCCTTTTCTGGACACTTTTGTATCACAAACAGTACTGTATTTGCAAATCTGATATGTCATAAATGTATAGATGTAGCAGTACTGTCTATCTGTATGTCATGTATGTCATATATGTTATGATGAATTGAAAATGGGGGACCCTGATGTAAACAAGTCGAAAGTCTTTCTCTGGTCTGCATCCCCTTAACAATTGTATGTATTGAGCTGTACTGTACTGTACCCATTCTGCAATCTGTTAATAAACTTTTCAATCAATCAATCAATGTCAAGTCCTCGGATATGTGGGCTCCGAGGTACTTGAAACTGTTCACTCTCTCAACCGGTGCCCCGTCGATGCTGAGGGGGCTGTAGTCCTTGACCCACGACCTCCTGAAGTCCACAATCATCTCTTTTGTTTTGCTGACGTTCAGGGAGAGGCAGTTCTCCTGACACCACTGTGACAGATTCTCTACCTCTTCCAGGTAGGCCCTCTCGTCGTTGGCAGAGATCAGGCCCACCACTACTGTGTCATCAGCAAATTTGATGATTGTGTTGTTGTTCCGCTGTGCTACGCAGTCATGTGTGTACAGGGAGTAGAGGAGGGGGCTCAGAACACAGCCCTGGGGGGCCCCTATGTTGAGCGTGATGGATGAGGAGGTGCAGTTGCCTGCTCTTACCACCTGGGGTCTGCCCGTCAGGAAGTCCAAGACCCACTGGCAGAGGTCATAGTTCAAGCCCAGGTCTCTGAGCTTGGCTATGAGTTTGGAGGGGACTATGGTATTGAATGCTGAGCTGTAGTCGATCAACAGCATTCTCACATAGTTCCCCTGCCTCTTGTCCAGGTGTGATGCTGCTGTGCTGCTGACCTGTTGGGGCGGTATGCAAATTGCAGGGGGTCCAGGTTGATGGGGAGGGAGGAACAGATGTAGCCCTTCACTAGCTTCTCAAAGCACTTCATGGCTATGGAGGTGAGGGCTACAGGGCGGTAGTCGTTGAGGCAAGCGGGCGTAGATAACATTGCATTGTTGTATATATATTGGTGTTATGTAGTGTATTGTTGTATATATATTGGTGTTATGTAGTGCATTGTGGTATAGATATTGGTGTTATATAGTGTATTGTGTTATTATACTGTATATTGTAACGGGGTTGGTAAGGAGGGACTATAAAACCAGGGTTATAATCTGACTCGCCCCAAAGCCACGGTAGCAACCAAGCTACACTGATTTGATTCATAGGAAACACATCACTCTCAAAGTTAGAGATATTGAGGGCAAATTATCTCTTTATGATGTAAGCAAGATACAAATAATTGACAGTGAATTGGATTTTGTTTTACAGAAAGGATTGCGCCAAAAAAGGAAACAAAGTAATAAACCGATGCATTTATATATGGTGTGTTGTGCTAAGTTAGCATGTAATGAATCCTCACCATTGCTTCTTAACCTCTTCATCATTAATAATCTCTGCAGGTCATTCTGTGCCCTTATTCTCCCCACTGTATGTGGATGACAAGAAATATAGGCACATTTTCGGTTTCATGTTCATCAGCGCTACTGTATGATGCAACAAAACGCAGATATAAAAGCTCAAATATCGCATAAAGGATATGTTCACCAAGATAAAACGGAAATATAAAAGCTCAAGTATCGTATGAAAAATACGTCCACAATGTCACCTCTGGCACACGATCAATACTGCTCCGGTATGATACGCACCCAGAGGAGTTCCCGCACTGGCACATAGCAGGTAATGACCTGAACACACCCTTAAAGCTGCAGTCCGGGCGCTGCGGGGGAACTATCTCAAGCCGGGGTTCACTGTGTACCGGTGTCTCAACTTCTAGTGAATCAAGTATTGATGAAATGTAACTCGGGAGTATACTTGCAATGTATCTTTGGTACTTCTTATCCATGCACTAATTGAAAGCATTTAGTAGGATAGTCATTAATATGCTGTAAGTGTATAAAGTACATAACAAATTTGTTTACCAAACATATGTTTACCATTATGTTTACTGTAGTCATATACAGTAAATGTGTTAACATTTTAAGTAATTCTTCTTGTGCCAGAAAAACAATGTTTTAATTTTTAATTAATTAATAATAATAATAATAATAATAATAATAATAATAATAATAATAATAATAATAATAATAATAATAATAATAATAATAATAATAATAATAATAATAATAATAATAATAATAATAATAATAATAATAATAATAATAATAATAATAATAATAATAATAATAATAATAATAATAATAAACAATCAAATAATGACTGTAACGACTCAACAGTAAAGCACACGCCATAGAACACACCACACGACGGAAAGATCAAATATCCATACATCCGGTCTCGCTTGGTACATCCAGTGCCATGACGGCAGGAACGATGTCAGATCTCCCTACACCAGATACCGGGAGGTTTCTAGGTTAATTGTAGCCAAGGAGCTGTACGGGGAAAACTCTCTAACTGGAGCTTTACGGGGCTTCTGTTGACAAGATGAGAAGGAGGCCTCAGGAGAGTAATACCTCGAAAAATAACGCTGTTCTCTACTTTAGAGGCGCTTAATGAGTGTGAGCGTGCGTGTGTGTGTGTGTGTGTGTGTACGTGTGTGTGAGTGTGCGTGCACATGTATCTGTGAGTGTTGTGTGTGTATTTGTTGTGTATGCATGTGTACATGCTATTGTGCACGCCAGTGTAAGTGTGTGCATGTGTGTACACTTTAGAACGGGCGCACCCATGCTGTATAACCTGATTGGTGTGTGTGTGTGTGTGTGTGTGTGTGTGTGTGTGCATGTGTGTACGCGCACGTGTATCTGTGTGTGTCTTTTCAAGTCTGTGTGTGTGTGTGTGTGTGCGCAAACTTTAGAATGAGAGTACACATTCTGTATAACTTCATTGGTGTGTGTGTGTGTGTGTGTGTGTGTGTGTGTGTGTGTGTGTGTGTGTGTGTGTGTGTGTGTGTGTGTGTGTGTGTGTGTGTGTGTGTGTGTGTGTGTGTGTGTGTGTGTGTGTGTGTGTGTGTGTGTGTGTGTGTGTGTGTGTGTGTGTGTGGTGAATCTACAGGGACGAACTGCTTAGACGACTTGTAACAAAGAACAAGTGGCTGTTTTTCATTCAAAATGGACAGACCTGGACATAGCCCTTTTCTCTACTATAGGCCAATCCCAATACTTCCCCTTGGCCCTACCACTTGGCCCTATACCTCTCCGTTTTGCATGTGTCCACGTAGGGTAGGGTGTCCCAATTATTTTGTAGATCGAGGGGTAGTGGTCATGTACCCTCAAACTGACCCTCCAAACGGAGTGTTTTCAGACGCTAACTCGAAACGGATGGAGATGTTTCTTTACGAATGCATATTGTGACAGACTCTGGGGTTGAGCTGTCACCAGATTGGAATGGATCAAATACACATGGCACAAGGTAGAAGCTAGTCTAACAGCAGTTTTGTTGCTGTTTAGGGGGGGAGGAAGAGGTTAGTGTCCGTAGTCCGTGAGAATCGTCGTTGTCTGATAGCGGGGGTCAGTACACAGGGATTGGTTCTCATACGGGCGGGGGCTGATCCGGGAGAAGAGACGTCGTGCTGCAAGCAGGGGTCGATACACAAGCGGGTTCTCAGACAGTTGAAGGGTCAGGCACACAGCGGGGAGCTCCTTCCAAAAACAGTCATTGGGTTAAGCACACAGCAATCTTCTCCTCTTCTCTCTCTCTCTCTCTCTCTCTCTCTCTCTCTCTCTCTCTCTCTCTCTCTCTCTCTCTCTCTCTCTCTCTCTCTCTCTCTCTCTCTCTCTCTCTCTCTCTCTCTCTCTCTCTCTCTCTCTCTCCTCTTCATTTACTTCTCTCTCCTTCTTCCTCTACCAGTAGCTACTCCATCTATTATCTTACTCTGTCTTGCTTTTCTACCGTGCTTAATTAATCACTCTCTGATTAAGTTATGTATTGAGCTCACCTGTCCCGTGTTCTTCTGGCACAGGTGCGCTGCATCGGGCTAACGCGCTCCGCTCAGCCGGGAGTCTCACCAGACTTCCTAATATGGGCATGTGCCCCAGTACCTTGGCTGAGATATAACGGCCTTCTAGCACCACGCCAGCCGGTCTGCCACAGTATATTTTGAACTTACCTTTCAGTTTGAGGCAGAACACTGTATCACGTGCCTTTTTTTCGTTTCCATCTCACTGTTCTCCAGAAGCACACTGTTCCAAAGATGAGTATAAACATTTTCACAGTTCCAAATAAATCGGGCAGTACCTCATTGCAGGGTTGTTTTCTCCTTGGCCAGGGTCGTAGAATGACTATCTTGTGAAGTGTTTATGGCTGATGTTGATGTTTTTATTGTATGTTGTTGGGTGTTACAGAGACTGCCACACCCTGATACTCACATGTGACAGTGGCTCAGGAGGTAGAGCAGTCATCTGATAATCCGGAGGTTCCCGGTTTGATTCCCACTCCTCCCGGGAAGCGTGTCGAAGTGTCCTTGAGCAAGACACTTAACTCCTAACTGTTCCCGATGAGCAGGTCGGCACCTTGCATGGGTGCCTCCACCGTTGGTGTGTGAGTGAACGGATAAAATGTGAGGAACAAATTGTAAAGGGCTTTGGATACAAGCGCTATATGAATGCAGCCATTTACCACACACACACACACACACACACACACACACACACACACACACACACACACTATACTTAGGTGAAAACTACTTAGCAAAAAAACATTATGATATTTCCAATGTTATGTTGTTGATACAATGTACAACTGGGCTTAGCCAACTAACAACTAGATCAGCGTAGCTAGTGCTATTTTCTGAAAATCCGCCTAAAAATACATACTTAATAGTAAATGGAAGATTGCGCCACTTCTACAAGGTCAATTAGCATGTTATTGGTGTCTAGGGACATCTATGGCTCCCAGGGAATGTATTCCCAGTATCAGAAATATTGTCTCTGTTACTATGCCTGAGTAAATTGTGATGAAACAAAGGAGAATATTAATTACGATTTTTATTTGCATCTTTGACGGTGAATGACACCATGCTAAAAATGACCAGACATGAAAAACCCACTGAGCTTGTTCAGCACCTTCTTGATATCACGTTGAAGGAAATCGATGATTTGCATTTGGTTTATAACCTATATAGATATGAGTTTTAAGAGGATAATATCATCATCATCATCATCATCATCATCATCATCATCATCATCATCATCATCATCATCATCATCATCATCGTCATCGTCATCATCATCATCATCATCATCATCATCATCATCATCATCATCATCATCATCATCATTATCATGGATGTGTGTCTCCAGCCAAAACTGTGCAGACAGAAGGCCGTTATCAGCTGGGTGGAACAGAGAGAACTAGGGGGGATAATATCAACAATTGAGTGGTTGCTATAGTGATCTGGGTCAAATAGCTGTGGTCAAAGGCACCATGTCACACGTCACATAGTAACGAGGAGAGCGGGCCCTCGTTGCTATGGCGAAGATAATATAAAGTTTTCTTCCGGGTAAGGTGAGACTGAAACGAACCACACCGAAGAGCACACGCGTTGATCAGAGACTTTCATCCCTCTCCACCCTCGCTGGGGAGGGGAGTGACACATCATCACTTCGGTAACAGGAGATCATTAGAATAATGAATTTAGTTTCTTCCAAATACTTTTCAAGGACAATACAGAACTGGTTTACACCTTGTACAAGGCTTTTGTTTATGGAATAAACAACGTTTCCGAGAAAGGTATTACGCTGTCAAGTGTCAAATTCTTATGGAGGTGGTGAATTATTATGATTACGGATTGCATTAAAGGGGAATGACAAAGATTGTACAGCCAGTATGAGAAGACATCGGAGAAAATAAACACAACGCAGAACTACACAAGCCAACAGATGAAGAGGTGATACTGGCTTATTGATCGAAATCAACGTGTACAAAAGCTCTAAGCAAACGAATAAAGGGAAGATGATTAAACAGAAGGTTTTGTAGATACAGTACTGAATTATCCCATCCGGACCAATGCAATTTGAAATATTATTATAGAATATAGAATAGCAGGCTTATAAATTACCTTAATATAGCCAATTCGCACATTTATGGATCGGGCCAAATCTACTCTTTCCAATGGCAGAGTTCAATTTGGATTTAGTATAACCAGGCGTGCAGCAAGAACCGTGAATTAAATCTACTGTAAGTACAGTTCCGTTCTTATAATGGATATGGCTCCGCCATTTTGAATCGGTTTGCAACGCGGATTTTTGCTAAATGTTCACAGAAGGTAGACAAACTAACTGCACTCCAATCAATGACAATAACGTTCAGTTTTGTGGTAGATAATTCCCAAAAAAAAAGTATTAAAAAAAGAATCATCCACATGTTATTTGCTGTACAGTAGCTGGGTTGAGCTGGGTAAGGTAGTTTTAAACAATTCCGACACTCATTGAAAGCCCTGTCTTTCCTTCATCATAATGACTACAGAAATTCGCTAGCTATTGAATACAATTCCTAAACTGATATTTCATTAATAACACTTTAACCTATTGTTAAACAAACGTATTGTTGAAAATATTAGGGATGTTCGATATTTGCTTTTTTACCGATACCGATATACCAATATTGTCCAACTCTTAATTTCCGATACCGATATCAACCGATATCAACTAGGTCACTAGGTCAAACACCAGAGGGGATTGTGAGGTACATTTTTAGAAAGACCGCCTTCAGCAAAAATGTTCTATCGATAAAGGGAAGTGGAACATGGAACAGCTTTCCGGTCCGCTTAAGGGAATGTACCACCCTGTCCACCTTTAGGGGCTAACTCAGGAAATGGCTGTTAGACAGCCAAATATGCACTCATTAGGGATGTTAGTGATGTTGTACTGACTGAATGTCATGTTAGTGTGGTCATGTCAGTGATGTCAGTTTTTATGAATGAACGTTGTATGGTCCGTTTTGTGTTTGTTTTATGTTAGGACTACGGGCGGAAATTAGCCCTGTGCTATTCCCGGCATATTTACGTCCTTATCATGCTGTGATGTTATGCATACACTCATGTAAATGATGTTCATTAATTTGCATTGTCCTTAATAAACAAATCTTAATCTTAATCTTATGATACCAATATATGCAGGGTCCCCCCCCCCCCAAATAAAACTGAATAATTTCAGGTAATTAACATTACATATCTCTTGTTGTGGAATTAACACAACATTATGCATACTTTTGACAATAAATAAAATCAGAATTTGTTCTTACTTGCTTGCCTGGGTAAATAAAGGTTAAATAAATGTAAAAATAATAATTTCCAATATCTCATTTTAATGCCAATATCGGCCGATAATATCGGTAGGCCGATAATATCGGACATCCCTAGAAAATATACATTATGACTGCTGTTTTGACATGATTAGGGTCTTTACTCTTGGCTACATTTAAAAAAAAAAACGCAACTTTTATTCATACAGTCTGTAGACGTGGATTTATGACGTGATGTCATCTGTGGTCCGCCGACGGACCACTTGGGCGGGATACACTGCAATGTTAATCGATATATTCTTGTATCACTCTGTGACAAACACCAAGCTCAGCTATTTCCCTCCTCAGCTATTTCCTTTAAGCAAACTGTTTTCATATGGCTCATCCACAGCCGCGTCTTGACCTCTTTATCCCAATCCGGGCACCGGGTCGAGATTTTATTATTATTATTTTTTCTTTATCTCTCTTTCTCCGATTTTTCGTCTGTTTTTCTCCCCGTCCCAATTTTAGTCGGTGTGCCAATTCCCCCCCCTCCCCTACCTGGTTGTTGTGCGCATGTTCTCCTACTGGTCGGTACAAGGGAACCCTGAAGTATCCGCACGCTTCCTCCCACACGCGCGGCGACAGCCAGTGGCTCTCTTCTCACCTGGCAGCGAGGGCTCTCATTGATGAAGTGTAACGCGTGGGAGGTCACGCTGCCTTCCTCAAGTCCTGCCTCCGCTGAGCAAGCGCCCAGACCTGACCTGTAGGCGTTGTCCACAACGCCAGTTTCCCACCAACGGCTTCCCTCCCCCTAACCCAGCCAAACGAGTTAGTATTGCGATCAGCCCAAGCCAAGGCAATGCTGACTCCGGGAGTCGAGACCGCAGTCTCTTGCATTGGTGACAAGCGCAATCTCCGCTACGCCACCTGACCGCCCAGGTCGAGATTTCTTTCACGTCACAAATAGATCAATACAGTCCGTATTAAGTGATGTTGTGTTTATTTTTCAAATGTAGCCAAGAGTAAAGACCCCAACCCTATCAAAACAGCATTCAAAGTGTATATTTTCAGCAGTATGTTTGTTTAGCAACGTGTTATTAGCTAAATATGAGCTTATAAAAATATCTGCGCATTGCATCGGAAACCGGATGATTTAGACGCAAGGACAGGAAGCCGTCTTGAAATCGTTGTAGTCCTAAGACAGAGGAGACCCAGGGCTTTCGATGGACATCTACATTATCATAAAACTACACTAACCAGCTCACTCCAAACATTTTCTTCTTAGAAATATTGATGTGATTATCGTGTTTATATCTCACGGTTTGAACAAACCTGAACGTATATTGTTTATTTACCTTTCTGTGAACATCTAGAAAAAAACTGTGTCTCAATCCAGTTAAAAATGGCAGAGCTATGGACATTATACAAAAGTAACTGTACTTACAGTAGATTTCATTCACAGTCTTTGCTGCCCTGTATCCCCAGGCCATCAGGATGCTCAATGAACAATGAACAATAACAAACCATCAACACACCCACAGCACACACATCCACACGCACACACTCACTTTAAATAAACAACACACTGTAGCACCCACTTTAGACACTAACACACTTTATATTTATATCTATTGGTAAGGAAATGTGCACATCAATCTCATTCCTTATTGCACCTCACCACCACAAGGTGGCACCACAAACTAAGCTATACCTCACCATTTCTACACTGCATTGTATATACTGTACATACTGTACATAACAAGATTTTTGTTCTTTACACTTGTTTACGTACTTGACTTTCAATTTTATACTTATATTATACTTATTTTATACTATCTTGTTATTATCTAGCACACTCTCAGGAGCAAAACAGGAAGAGGCATTTCATGCAAAGTATTCTGTATTTCTGTATGACAACTAATAAAGAAACTTGAACTTGAAACTTGAACTTGAAACTTGAACTTGAAACTTGAACTTGAAACTTGAACTTGAACTTGAATTAGATTGCTAATAACAAGACAACCCATAGCCCCATACCTCTCTCCCATGATCTTGTTTTTGTCATAGATAGTATAATAACTAGGGATGTCCGATATTATCGCCCTATCGGCCGATATTGGCATTAAAATGTGATATTATCGGTTGATATCGGTTGGTATCGGTATCGGAAATTAAGAGTTGGACAATATCCGTATATCGGTATGGGTAAAAAAGCCAATATCGAGCATCCCTATAATAACTCAATCCCACCCTATTGTTTTGGGCTTGCTTCATGAGACCTGCCTTGCACTCTGTATTGAACCAAGTCTCTTCTGTGCACATAAATAAAAACTCACAAAGAGAGTTTATCACTTCTCAAGAATCTTTATTTCAACTTGATGTCTCACGGGTGTTCCTAAAATATACATGTCCACGAAACTACAACAGGGCTTAGTCAGCTAACAACTAACTAGATCAACATAGTTACAATAACATATGGTGTTTAATCAAATAAATGAAAAGGAAGCAATGTAGTTTTTGTGCAAAGTTACTAGTGGAGGAATTTTGGCAGTGGATACTGTTACCGAATATATTCAAGTGATCACAAGAGTAAATGGCCAAAACAATCAGAACGCTTGTTGCCACGCAGTAGTAGTACGACGACGACGGCCGTTTCTATAGGGTGACCAAATCCGTACGACACTTTCTGTAAAGAATTGCCTATTTAATTTCATCTTATCTCATACAAAATGTGTATCTTACTACTACTACCTATTGTTACCATTCTTGTATTCATTGTTGTTTTGTGCACTGTTGTGTATTTGACAAATAAAGACCTTGAACTTGAACTTGATGATCCAAATGTAGGACAGCGTGTCGATTTTGCAGGAAATTGCGGGACATTTACGGGAACATTTTCCTTGGTAAATGGGAGATTATGAGATTATATATGAGATTATATACTGTAAATCCTCTAATAGTGGAGGGTACTCGAATAAAAGACGGGCCTCTTATAATGGCAGAGGGTTTGATGCATGCAGACAAATAAAGGCCGGTCTCCAATTTAGGGTCGCAAAAAAAAGTTTTTTATTTTATTTTTCGTGCCGTGATATAGAATGAGATAAACTCTTGCCAATGCAAATCAAGTGCTGCCTCACGCTACACTGACTACCGTACATTAACGTTTCCCTCTGGTTGCCGTTAGCTTTAGCGCTAGCCGCTAGCTAACGTTGTCATAATATCTAGATCTGTGGTGTCAGCTGGATGACGTTGACTTCGTTTGCAAACGTTAACGTTCGCTATCTATATGGCGTTGGCAGGCGAGGCTGGCGTTGTCCAGTTGACACATTACAGATCATGATGCTATGACAGCGTTAGTAGCTAAAGCTATTGCCTGCATGTCAACAACTCGATTCGACTGAGGAAGGGTTGAGAGGTACCACACGCTAAACCGTCCCCGGACCCCCCAACCTATAGACAGTTCCAACTTCAGTGTGTGAATTACGTTAATCGCACAATTACTCAACTGCACTCAATATTTAAATACCAATGCTAGTCTAAATAAATGTAGACAGACAATGTACGTATTAAAAAAAAAAAAAAAAAAAAAAAAAAAAGTAATAATAATAATAATAATAATAATAATAATAATAATAATAATAATAATAATAATAATAATAATAATAATAATAATAATAATAATAATAATAATAATAATAATAATAATAATAATAATAATAATAATAATAATAATAATAATAATAATGCAATAAAAGTCTGAAAATGAAGGGATTATGTCCATGAGTGTCATTTTTAGAAATTAAGGTGTTATGGTTTGTAACCGACCCCAATCGCACAACACAAGACAGGTATGAGAGTAAGCCAAGAACTGGGCATTTATTGAATAACAAAGAAAAACGGCACTGTCCCTTTAAGGGAGAACACAAATTACTGGATAACAAGAAGGGAAAGGTACAGTGCCTTTAAGAGGCGAGCTGGCTAAGGGGAAGGCTAAGGGAAGGCAAACGGAACAGGGCCTAATACTCCCGTAGAGTATTAGGAAGCGATGCGCGTCTGGAGTGAAGAGCGCGTCTGCTGTGCGGAGGTCTGGATGCGCGTCTGGGCGTCTGCTGCGCGGAGGTCTGGATGCGCGTCAGGACGTCTGCTGCGCGGAGGTCTGAAGTGGAACACTGGGATACCTCCCGTGGAAGTTTAGAGAGCGCAGTCCAGTGTCTCCCTCAGGCAACGGCGACAGGAGGCGAAGGCTGGAGCGCATCTCACGCCGGAGATGAAAACAGCATAAACAGACAGAGGACCTCCCGAAGGAGTCTTGGTGATAGAGAATATGATACGGAAAGATACAGCACGACCCGACAAGGGACAGAGGGGAAGAGCGAGGTACTTAAGGCCCACAGGGGAACTAATTAGAATAAACATCAGGTGCGTGAAGGTAATTGATACTTGAACTAAAAGTGTGTGTTCGGCACCAGACCAATCAAACACATAATGACAGGTAGTCCAAGGGTGTGGCTGCTGAGAGCAAACGAACGCGAGGGTGGGGGCTAGTGAGGTGAGGAGAAGGGAATTCAATTGATTAACAGAAACCTAAAGGAACAGAGCGAGTAGGCTTAAAGGAACAGAGCGAGAAGGCTTAAAGGAACAGAGCGAGTAGGTGAGCAAAGGACAAAACCTCACAGTACCCCCCCCTCCACGGGAGCCACCCGGCGACCCAAAAACACAGACAGAGGGGCAGGGGAAAAAACAAGGCAACAAACCAAAAGTACTGGGCCAAGCCAGCAGGGGAAGCCACAACAAAAGTGGGGCTAGCAACTGGGGCAGGGTAGCCGAGGGGTAACTAGGGAAGCCGAGGGGTAGCAAGAGGAGCTGAGGGGTAACTAGGGAAGCTGAGGGGTAACTAGAGGAGCTGAGGGGTAACCAGAGGAGCTGAGGGGTAACCATGGTAGCTGAGGCGTAAGTGGGGTAGCCGAGGGGTAACCAGAGGAGCTGAGGGGTAACTAGAGGAGCACCGGGAAAAAGGCTAGCAGAGGGAAGGTAGCTGCCAGGGCACTGATAGCTACAGGGCCTATGCTAGCTGTACTGCTACATCAACATAGAGGCTGCGCTAGCTGCCGGAGCTAGGCTAGCAGACAGGGCTGGAACAGGGGCACTGGAGAGGGGAACAGGGAAGGGGCTAGCAGAGGGAAAGGGTAGCTGCCAGGGCACTGATAGCTACAGGGCCTATGCTAGCTGTACTGCTACATTAACATAGAGGCTGCGCTAGCTGCCGGAGCTAGGCTGGCAGACAGGGCTGGACCAGCATGAGAGAACAAGCTAGCTGGAAGGACAGTCCTAGCTGAGGGGAACTGACCTTGCTAGCTGAAAGGGCAGTCCTAGCAGTGTGAGAAAACTGACCTTGCTAGCTGAAAGGGCAGTCCTAGCAGTGGGGAAACTGACCTTGCTAGCTGAAAGGGCAGTCCTAGCAGTGGGAAAACTGACCTTGCTACCTGAAAGGGCAGTCCTAGTAGTGGGAAAAAGCTGACCCTGCTAGCTGAAAGGGCAGTCCTAGCAGTGCGAAAAACTGACCTTGCTAGCTGAAAGGGCAGTCCTAGCAGTGGGAAAAAACTGACCTTGCTAGCTGAAAGGGCAGTCCTAGCAGTGGGAAAAACTGACCTTGCTAGCTGAAGGGGCAGTCCTAGCAGTGGGAGAAAACTGACCTTGCTAGCTGAAAGGGCAGTCCTAGCAGTGGGAAACTGACCTTGCTAGCTGAAGGGCCAGTCCTAGCAGTGAGAGAAAACTGACCTTGCTAGCTGAAGGGGCAGTCCTAGCAGTGGGAGAAAAACTGACCTTGCTAGCTGAAAGGGCAGTCCTAGCAGTGGGAGAAAACTGACCTTGCTAGCTGAAGGGGCAGTCCTAGCAGTGGGGAAACTACACAAAAAGTGGAGGCCATGCAGAGGGACCGGGTTAGCTGCCTGGGCATGGCTAGCTACAGGGCCTATGCCAGCTGCAAGGGCTGCATTAACATAGAGGCTGTGCTAACAGCCGGGGCTAAGCTAGCAGACTGGGGCCATGCAGAGGGACTGGGTTAGCTGCCAGGGCATGGCTAGCTACAGGGCCTATGCCAGCAGCAAGGGCTGCATTAACATAGAGGCTGTGCTAGCAGTCGGGGCAAAGCTAGCAGACAGGGGCCATGCTGGTAGTAGAGGCCTAACAAGCTGCAGGGGAGCTAACAGGGCTAACAGGGAAGCTAGCAGGCTAACAGGGGAGCCAAACAAGCTAACAGGGGAGCTAACAGGGGAGACTAACAAGCTAACAAGGAAGCAAACAGGGCTAACAGGGGAGCATTAAACAGGCTAAACAGGGGAGCTAACAGGGGAGACAAAAAAAAGGCAAACTCAACCACACCGTCTGTGCTGGCTGGGGTCGTCGATTGGTCGGGTCGTACTGTTATGGTTTGTAACCGACCCCAATCGCACAACACAAGACAGGTATGAGAGTAAGCCAAGAACTGGGCATTTATTGAATAACAAAGAAAAACGGCACTGTCCCTTTAAGGGAGAACACAAATTACTGGATAACAAGAAGGGAAAGGTACAGTGCCTTTAAGAGGCGAGCTGGCTAAGGGGAAGGCTAAGGGAAGGCAAACGGAACAGGGCCGGGGCAAGGGACAAGGCAGGAAACAGGGAGGACTAGGAGGACAGGACAGGGAGGACTAGGAGGACTAGAGAGGGGAGACAGGGACAGAGGCCCGTGGAGGCGGGCTGGGGAGAGGGAGGACTGGAAGGACTAGACAGGGAGGACTAGGAGGACTAGAGAAAAACAGGGTAAGGCCTTGGAACAGGGCGAGGGCTGGAGCTGCATACTGGGACAGAGAAAACAGACAACGCCTGGGATACAAGCATTAATGAATGTTGCTGCTCTGCAGCTTCTCCCGGGATGGTTAGTCTGGGGAAGCAGGTGGGTACATCAGAGCCGCTCTGCAGACTTCTCTCGGCAGATCTCCGAGGTGGGTAAACACTGACATGGCTGTCATCATACCTCAATGACCGCTCCTACCAAGTGTCATGGAGAGGGACCCTGTCGGCCACCCGCCCCCTGCGGACGGGTGTCCCCCAGGGCTCGGTTTTAGGACCCCTTCTCTTCTCCCTCTACACTAAATCACTGGGTAACATTATCACGTCTCATGGCTTCTCCTACCATTGTTATGCCGACGATACTCAACTCTTCCTCTCCTTCCCTCCCTCAGATATCCACGTCTCTGTGCGGATCTCGGCCTGTCTGTCCGACATCTCAGCCTGGATGACGTCCAACCACCTCAAACTGAACCTAAGCAAAACAGAATTGCTCCACCTGCCGGCCAAATCCTCCCCCCTAACCGACCTTTCAATCACAGTCGAGAATGCAGCTGTGACTGCGTCCCCGACCGCCAAGAACCTTGGTGTTGTCCTCGACGACCAGTTGAACTTCTCTGCTCACATCGCAGCGACGACCAGAACCTGCCGATTCCTCCTGAGCAACGTCAGAAGGATACGCCCCTTCCTGACAAAAGAAGCCACCCAACTCCTCGTCCAATCAACAGTCATCTCCCGCCTCGACTACTGCAATGCACTGCTCGCTGGCCTCCCGGCCACTGCCACTAAGCCTCTTCAACTCATTCAGAACGCAGCGGCCCGCCTGATCTCAAACCTACCGAAGTCGGCCCATGTCACCCCACTTCTTAGGGACCTGCACTGGCTCCCCATTGCTGCACGAATCCGCTTCAAGGCCCTCGACCTAGCATACCGTGCGGCAAAGGGAACCGCTCCCGCCTACCTCCGGTCAATGGTCTCTAACTACACACCCTCAAGACCCCTACGCTCTGCATCTTCTGGCCGCCTCAGACCTACTCCTATCCAAGCTCCGGGAGGGTCATCAAAGAGAAGTCGCCTATTCTCAGTCCTTGCCCCACAATGGTGGAATGAACTACCCACCCCAGTTAGGACAGCCGAATCACGTCCAATCTTTCGCCGTCGACTAAAGACGCACTTCTTCAACCATTATCTGAATTAAAAAAAAAAAAAAAAAAAAAAAAAAAAAAAAAAAATCTAACCCTAACTAACCGTACTGTCATGCACTTGTCCTAATAAACTAACCTACACTGTAGCACTCAACACTTTGATGAACATTGTTGCTCAGCTGATAGAGTTGTGCCCTTCCTGATGGCTTGTCGTACAGAACTTGTAAGTCGCTTTGGATAAAAGCGTCAGCTAAATGACTAAATGTAAATGTAAATGTAAACGGGACCGAGAGGGAGAGAGGGAGTGGGTTAGCTCAGAGTACAATGGGGAACAGAGCAGGTGACAGGAGAGGTGACTTGTCCCAAAAACAGAGTAATCCAAGTGACAGAATCTTCGGTGTATATACACACTGTGAGTAACGTCCCAAACACAATCCACGTGATAGAATCTTCGGTGCAAATAAACACTGTGAGCGAAGTCCCAAATACAAATCCAAGTGATAATATCTTCGGTGTGTATACACACAGTGAGCGATGTTAAGGCCAAATATTATCCCAATGAACAGTCCAAAAAGCTGACGCTGGGTGAGTGACAGTCTGACAAAAAGCTGGATCTCTTCAGTGTCCTTAAACACACGAAAAACGAATAGGATAAAAGACAGTCATAAAAACTCACCCAGGCGCTGTGCGTAAACAGAGTAGGATCAAAACGGGGCGAGCGCGTCGCCACGGGGAAACGGGTTGTCCAAGCAAAGGTCTGAGTGGTGCGCGACTGCTTGGAGTACGCGCCGGTGCGAAGGGCGCATCTGGTGCGGAGGTCTGAGTGGTGCGCGACTGCTTGGAGTACGCGCCGGTACGGAGGGCGCATCTGGAGTGTGTCTGAATGCGCGTCTGGAGTGAAGAGCGCGTCTGCGCGGAAGAGCGCGCCAGCTCGGAGAGACGCATCCTCCCGTAGAGTATTAGGAAGCGATGCGCGTCTGGAGTGAAGAGCGCGTATGCTGCGCGGAGGTCTGGATGCGCGTCTGGGCGTCTGCTGCGCGGAGGTCTGGATGCGCGTCAGGACGTCTGCTGCGCGGAGGTCTGAAGTGGAACACTGGGATACCTCCCGTGGAAGTTTAGAGAGCGCAGTCCAGTGTCTCCCTCAGGCAACGGCGACAGGAGGCGAAGGCTGGAGCGTATCTCACGCCGGAGATGAAAACAGCATAAACAGACAGAGGACCTCCCGAAGGAGTCTTGGTGATAGAGAATATGATACGGAAAGATACGGCACGACCCGACAAGGGACAGAGGGGAAGAGCGAGGTACTTAAGGCCCACAGGGGAACTAATTAGAATAAACATCAGGTGCGTGAAGGTAATTGATACTTGAACTAAAAGTGTGTGTTCGGCACCAGACCAATCAAACACATAATGACAGGTAGTCCAAGGATGTGGCTGCTGAGAGAAAACGAACGCGAGGGTGGGGGCTAGTGAGGTGAGGAGAAGGGAATTCAATTGATTAACAGAAACCTAAAGGAACAGAGCGAGTAGGCTTAAAGGAACAGAGCGAGAAGGCTTAAAGGAACAGAGCGAGTAGGTGAGCAAAGGACAAAACCTCACATAAGGCCTGCCTCTTATATAAGCCTCTCTCTAATAATGGCCTGGTGGTCTTTGCAGCTGAGGTAAATAGAAGACCCGTCCTATATTTGAGGATTTACGGTATGTGAACAAACAAATCATGTGATCTCCACCTTGGCTTGTTCCACAAAAGTAATGAAATGGGTTACTATCTATTTTCCACTTAACTGTCAGTAATGAATTATGCACTACAGGCTACTGTCACCTGAATTATGCATACAAGGTATTTTGTTTAGTACAGCAACATCATTTGGCTATTTTGATCAATAACAGCTGCAGAAATGATAATATTATGATCAGGGGCATCATGCAATTAAGCCATACTTCTGCTGTCTGGCACTTTGCCTCATCAGCCTCTCTCTCCCTTATGCTCCTTTGCAAAGTTGCATCTATTCACATAAAAACTACATCCACAATGCTAATTAATTTAGAGAACATAGATGAAAGGAACCTGCCAACATTGTAATAGCTGTCTTTTCAAACACAATGCATAGGAAGCAGCATGAGGGGTACATATGAGACATCACATAGCAGGGTCTGCTCCATTGCCAATAAAAAAGGGGAGGTATGATCTATGACATAATAGGAATAGGTAATACATAATAAATAAATAAATAATAGTAATACAATTAAATACATAATATATAATATTTTGATATATGGGAAATGCTCACAAATCCTTCATTACATGCACAATTTCTCTGGTCCATTCATGCTTTTGATTCGGTTTGCAATCAAACCTCAAATGAACCACTCCAGAGTTATCTTGGAGGTGGACCGAGACCACCCCAAACAGGCAGGCCAGGCTGGGGTTGTTTGGGGCGGACCTGACTTCCATTTACTGTGTCCATGTTGCACTTATGAAGAAAGGACTCTCCACAGTGACATATTTCAAAATGATGATTGGGTTTATTCTGAAATAATAAATGAAAGACAGAAATGTGTTGGCTTGTCCTCAGTTGCTGTATGAAATAACTGCCAACTAATGTATAAAACACTAACAATATTGACAATAATGAATTACTTTATTACTAGGTACGTAGGTACAATGATTAAGTATAACAAATACAACTAATTATTTTTTTCTGTATTAAAACAAAATCAGCATTTTGAGAGCTATACAATGTAACTAAATTCCCAAGGTTCCTTTTCATTAATGTGGCCTGTTGTTTACTGTTACTACGGCAACAGCTGCCAGTTAACATTAGCTCTGTTAGCTTAGCCTACATTATGATTTATGAACAGTAAAGCATAACATTGTAAATCGGCAATACTAAACAAAAACAACTATGTGTACCAAACGCTATACTACAGAGCAGCCTTGTATGGTAACATGTCATATACTCAAAATAAGACAAATAAAAGCTTAGATTCAGGGGTTACGTTAGCATGGACCTATTACTGTAACTATTGTCTAACATGCGTGTTTACTGATATCTACTGGTAATAAAGTGGACGTTTCTATATTACACATAACATAAATTACGTAACATATAATATAATAGAAATAGAATAGAATATAACTCCTTTATTTATCCAGAGGGAAATTCGGCACTACAGATCGCTGACAGTAAACATTAAACATTTAGGTAGTCATTATGACTAAAATAAGAATAAGAATATAATAATATAAAAATAAATAAGAATACAAATAAGATTAAAGAAAGAAATACGGTCCGGGATATACATTCTGGTATGTATATACATGCTAAAATCTTAAATATAAACTATACAGAAAAATATACAGAATTATACAGTAAAATGTACAGTAAAGTGTAAAAAAGTGTCCAGGAAGATTGTGAGAAGAACAGTTATATTATTATAGTTATATTATAATAACAGTTATATTTTCCTGTGCTTATGTGACTTTCAAATATACAGCTTATACTGTATACTGCCGTGGAAACCATCAAATGATAGATTATGTATACAAATGTATGAGGGGGAGGGGTTCTATAAACAAACCGAATAATAATGTCAATATATGAAACAGTTATATATGTGTATGACTGAAAAGGATGGTAACTGTGTGCACACCTGCACAGTATTTTGTGTGTATACGCTGATGTGCCTGTGTGTAGGTGTGCATATATATATATATATATATGCATGGTGTGAGTACTGAGCATAATGACATCAAAAGCACAAACAAAACAACTTCTTTCTGAAATCTCCAGAGCTCATTGGAGCGTATGATTAGAAAGCAGCTACAGCTATTCATACCTTCAGCACTGCGGATAAACTGTGCTGCTCTCAGTGTTAACTACACTTCACTCTGTTCTCCCTGACACATCGTTGGCCTGTGGGTTCATTGTACCCCATAGCTCACTTAACCTCTTAAGCCCTAGCCATATTTTTGGAAAATGTGCCTAAAAGTACATACCCAAGTAAATGGAAGATTGCTCCACTTCTACAAGGTCTATTCGCATGTCCTTGGTATCTATGGACATCTATGGACCTCAGGGAATGTATTCCCAGTGTCAGAAATGTTGTGTATGTTACTATGCTTGAGTAAATTGTAATGAACCAAAGGAGAATATAAATTATTATTATTTTAAAAGTTTCCATCTTTGACGGTGAATAACACCATGCTAACATTGACCAGATGTGAAAAATGGCCACTGAGCTCATTCAGCACCTTCTTGAGATCAAGTGTACCAAGAAATCTAAGCAAATTAATAAAGAGCAGATGATTTACAAGGCGTTTTGTAGATACAGTACTGCATGTTGCCATCCGGACACATGCAATTTTAAATATGCATATAGAATATAGAATAGCAGGCCTATAAATTAACTTATTATGGCCAAGTCATACATCTATGGATCAGGCCAAATCTCCTCTTCCAATGGCAGAGTTCAATCTGGATTTAGTACCACCAGGCACCGGTTACAGGGCAGCAAATGCTGTGAATTAAATCTACTGTAAGTACAGTTTTTTATAATGTCCATAGCTCCACCATTTTTCATCTGATTGAGACAAATTTTTTCTAGACGTTCACAGAAAGGTAAAGAAACAATCTATGTTCTACTTTATGGCAATAACATTCAGGTTTGTTCGACCCATGAGATATAATCACGAAATTAACGTCAGAACCTTTAGCAAATAATATTTTCAGCTGTTATCGCAGAGGCTGGTGTGAACTGGGTAGTGTAGTTTTATGAAATGCCAATGTCCATCGACATTATAAACTCATATATCGCTAGTAACACTTACAATCATTGGTAAACAAACCTAGTGCTGAAAATATACACTTTGACTGCTGTTTTGATAGGTTTAGGGTCTTTATTCTTCGCTACATTTGAAAAAAGGAATGCAATTCAGACGGACTGTATTGATCTATTTATGGCATGCAATTTATCTCGTACCGGTACCGGACCGCTCAGGCTTAAGGGGTTAATCAATGTATTTTTGACATGAATTATTTATGAATAATAATAATAATGCATGACAATTGTGTGGATTGGTCGTAGGCAAGGGTGTCGGTGCGCCTCCACCTCTTTTAAATGGTGATTCGATGCTCACTGCCTACACTCTATAATCAGTCAGACAGTAGGTGCACTCCCCTACAGTACTTCCAAAGAGAAAGCACTACAACACTGGTGCTAGGATCATGAAATAGACAGTATGTGTATTATGTAAAAGTATAAAAGTATACAGTATACCTTTTATGTATTCAGATTAAGATTGAGATTCCTGACACAGGACAAAAATGTAATTAATCATTTAAATAAATATATATAAATAAATATAAAGTGTAAAGTGCAGAGTTGCAGTTAGATCAGTGCAGTATTTTGCCAGTGTCATTGTGCCAGTGTCACTTGGGGGCAAGGGGGGGGGACCTGAGTCATTGATCAGCCTGGCGGCTGAGGGGAAAAAGCTTAGTCTGTGTCAGGTTTTCACAGCCTTCGGTATCCGTAGCCTTCTCCCAGAGGGGAGCAGGGTGAAGAGGCCTTGCCCGGGGTGGGAGGGGTCGGCCATGATCTTCCTTGCTATCTTCAGCGCCCTGGAGTCATGCAGGGACTTTAGGGAGGGCAGGGGACAGCCGATCCCCCTCTCCGCAGAGCGAATCACCCGCTGCAGCTTAGCGAGATCCTTTGCCGCTGTGGCGGGGAACCAGGAGATGATGGAGTGGGTGAGGATGGATTCGATAATGGCTGTGTAGAATTGGGCCATCATGGTCCTCGGCAGTCTGACCTTCTTTAACTGCCGGAGAAAGAACATCCTCTTCTGGGCCTTCCCGGAAGATGGTCATGCCCAGAAAACGGCATGACTCCACGAAGGCCACCTGGGTGCCTCCCAGCATGATGGGAGGGGGCAGGGCTGCTTTCCTCGGGAAATCCACCACCATCTCCACTGTTTTAGAGTATTGAGCTCCAGGTTGTTGCAGCTGCACCAACTCTGCAGCCTCTCGATCTCCCTCCTGTAGGCCGACTCGTCCGCCCTGGAGATGAGGCCCACCAGGGTGGTGTTGTCAGATAATTTTAGGAGCTTGACCGAGGGGTGGCGAGAAATGCAGCTGTTTGTGTAAAGGGAGAACAGTAGTGGGGACAGGACGCAGCCCTGCAAGGAACCAGAGAAAAGCGCAGCTGTTTGTGTAAAGGGAGAACAGTAGTGGGGACAGGACGCAGCCCTGCAAGGAACCAGAGAAAAGCGCAGCTGTTGGTGTAAAGGGAGAACAGTAGTGGGGACAGGACGCAGCCCTGCAGGAAACCAGAGAGAAGCACAGCTGTTGGTGTAAAGGCAGAACAGTAGTGGGGACAGGACGCAGCCCTGCAGGGAACCAGAGAGAAAGGCAGCTGTTGGTGTAAAGGGAGAAAAGTAGTGGGGACAGGACGTAGCCCTGCAGGGAACCAGAGAGAAAGGCAGCTGTTGGTGTAAAGGGAGACCAGTAGTGGGGACAGGACGCAGCCCTGCAGTGAACTGGTGCTGGTGAACCATATTCAGAATGTATACTAAAGTAGGGTTTTATTGAAACCAGATAAGTTGTACTTAGTATCACCTTTATTAACAGACACAGGGTCCACGGAGTCAAACATAATCAACAAATTGCATCACAATAAATAAAATCATAAGCCAATAGGAGCTCTACAACAGGGCACTGTACCAATATTTCCAGATACAGGACTGGAACTTGATGTCACTGAGACTGGGTTGAGACAGCAACAGGGTGATCCTATTCTGAGACACATTCAGATGACAGATAAATCCATTTACATCAGGTGTCTCAGCAGAGCATGAAACAAGTTCTATTTCATTATGGCTCCGCTCAGCGTCAGTCTGCATGCACTTCACTTCGTGCACGAGCACTGAATAAAAAATTCCACAATGTACGTTTACATCCCAACATTCGTCTGGCCACACCCCTATCCGCTTACCTTCATAAGCAGGTGTGTGGTCACCTACTCGCCTCCTTCTTCACTTTCACCACAAGGAAGTGCCTTCGGTAGATCCCACACTACGAGGTTGTTAGCTGAAGAAAGTTGAGACATGTTTAAATTTTTTCTTGCTTTTTTCTTCTCTTTTTTCTTCTTTCTTTTCGAAAGAAAAAAGCTAAGTCATAATGTCTACTTCGGAGGGTCGCGCTCGCAACGCCACTCTTCACGAGCGGTTCTCCATCGCCGCCTCAGTCGTGCGTCTTGGAGCGGGAATGAGGCCTCTCTCGTGGTCGGCAGCCACGCCCAGTAGGCGTCCGATGGGTAGTTTGCCTCTCCAAGGAGCTGGTGCACCAGTGCCGTCTCCTATGCGATGGCCTGGTCCCGGCTCTGGTTCCTCTGCTTCCGGGGAGTCGTCCGCTGTTGGGCGGCCGGCTCCTTTGGTTGCAGGGGATTTGAGATGCAAACCTTTTGCGTCAGCTCGCTCCCGTCGCAAGATGGTGGCTTGCAGACGCGAACGGCCTGGTTTTGGTGAGTTACTGGAGCAGGATGAGGATGCGTCTGTCTCTACATGGCCGATGGAAACAGAGGACTACATGATAGAGGCGGACGGGTTCTTGTTTGAAGGCCCGGTGGAGACATGTCTCCCGCCCGTCCAGGTAACACTGAAGGGGGGTGAGATGTCTCCTTGGGGTTCCTCGTCCGCGGATGTTGGGTTAGAACCTCCGACTCGGCGGCGGGATGCCCTGCTATCAGCCACATCAGAATGTGGCTCCTTGACCAGTAGTCTGCTGCATGTGAGGGACGCGGGCTCGGAGGAGGAAAGTATGCAGGGGGAACTGCATGCTTTGTTCCCCGAGCTCATGGCGGCAGTCGCAAATGGCGTGCCGCTGCCGGAGCCACTGCCTGTTCCTGTCCCTGACGATCTCATAGGTCATCTATGGCAACGTCGCCCGGTGAGAGGGATGGACGTTGTCTACCCATTTTTCCCCTCAATGGCGGCCTACGTCCGTCAGGGCCAGGTGGTCTCCCACATCATGGGCCTTACTCCCGCCTACGTGCAAGTCACGCGGTTGGCGGGTTTGTTAGACGGCATGAAGGAGGGCGTGCCACGGCTTGATAGGCCGATGGCGGCACTCCTTTGTCCTGAGGTGGTGTGGGAGCCATTACGGAAGCCGGTTCCCCAAGGGAAATCGGCGAGGCGGTTGGCATTTTGGAGCGACCAGTCATTTATCACCGGAACACAATCTCTAGCTGCCACTTCTAACATCGCGCAGCTGGCGAGATTCATGTCCGGGATATTGACGGGCGGCACGGAGCTGACTGATTTACAGCATGGTCAGCTTGCCCAGTTGGCAGGAGCCATCCTGCATCTGATTCAGCCGCAGGCTATAGCCGCTGGTAAAGTGCGCGCCCTGGCCACTCTGATCCAGCGCCACCTTTGGCTGGAGCAGGCGCGTGTGCCGGAGAAGAAGATGACTCCCCTTCTGACGGCACCCCTCTCCGAGGCTGGACTATTCGGGTCGGCACTGCAGCTGATGACCTCAACCTGCAGGGCGATGCAGGAGGAGCGCTCCGTGCCCCAGCCTCATTTCCCCCCGCCCGATGTTGCTGGTGGAGTCAGACGGCCGCCGCGTCGTCGAGGTTCCTCCGCCGTGGCGCCGCTGCTACCACCGCCACTGCTGGACCTTCGGCAAAGAAGACCAGGAGGAGAGAGGGCGCCTCCGCCACTGCAGCCGGCCCATCTACGCCCGGAGGTGACGGTAGGGATCGTCGAGACCAGCCGCAGATCGTTTACCGTCCCTCCGGGGCTCCACGGGGTGGGAAGCCCCGAGCGGCTCGTGGCAGGCGTCGCTAAAGTGACTTTTTCCCTCTGTGGTCCCCCCTGTTCCCTTCCCGGCCCCTCTATGATTTTTGTTCGAAAATAAAGAGTCCCTCCTAAAGGCGGACTGTATTTTTGGTTAACAAACTTGTGTGTTTATTCACCAAACATATGATGGGGATGCAACGTGTGAATCTTTCGCTAGTATGGGTTTGATAGGAGGGCTAGACGTTACTTCATGTTAGAGCTTAAGCAAGGCCTGCAGTCTACACTCGGTTGAAAAAGGGTTTTTTCTGCCTCTACCTGAATCTTCACATAAAGGTAGAGGTTAGTTGTGTGCTCTGTTGCTTAAACAGTGATATTGAGCTGCAACACTATTGTGTTGGTTTGCAGTAATGCTCGTATGAAAACGTATCACGGCTCAGCCGCTCTCTCTCTCTCTCTATCAGATTCTCTATCAGTTTGTTATGAAGGTAAGCGGATAGGGGTGTGGCCAGACGAGCGTCACCATAATTCATAGAACTTGGTTATATACATAACCTTACGTTAACTCCAGCACAAAAAAAACATTTAGCTGGTGCTGCAGCACCTAGGCTTCCTCAGCAGAATCCTCAGGCAATCACTGGAAGCAACCTGGAGCTTATGAAAGCTGCCCTCCTTAAACTTGGCCCACAGGGGGGCAGTATGGAGAGGAGTGCAATATGCCCTAAACAGGTTCACTTTCACCCCAGCAGAGCAGAAATGGAACTTCTTCTTCAGCATGTTAGCTTGAGCATACGGTACAACTCTGTATCTTTTAGCCATGCCCTTAACTCTGGTCCCACATCAAAGAGGCTTATAACGTGATAACTTATTGTTTTAACATAAAACGTTTCTTTTTTTTATCCACTTTTTCTCCCCATTTCTATTTTTCTCCCATCCCAATTTCGTATTATCCAATTGTTCCCTCCCCTGTCTCGAACGTTGCTAGACTATGCCTCCCACTGGTCGGCTGTAGTGAGGACAGAAGCCTTGCATCACGTGTCCCCTCCGGTACACGAGGAGGCAGCCTGTCGCATCTTTTCACCGCAGCAGCTCAAACTCTCAGTGGCGAGGATTAACGCGTGGGAGGCTCACGCTGCCCCCGCTACTTCCTGTTTCCGCCGCACCGGCATCACCAAACCGACCTGTAGGAGTTGCTGTCCACAACGTCCAATCCCCACCCACCGGCTTTCCCACCCTCTAATTCCCACCCTCCAACACTTGCCAATTGTGTTAGTATGAACGACCGGCCAGCCGGTAGCAACGCCGAGAGCTGGGCTCGAACCCAGCGTATCCTGCGTTAGAGGCGAGCGCCTTGCCCACTGCGCCAATCAGCCGCCCAACATAAAACGTTTCACGTTATAACGTGATAAATTATTGTTTTAACAAAAAAGTACATGTCCAAATTTCATAAAAATCCATTCAGAAATTAGTGATTGGGAGCGATTTAGGTAAAACGTGAGAAAAAAAGGCTTCAGAAAACGATTTCCTCATTGACTCCAATGCATTCCGTGGACATTTCTCTTCCTGTTTGCGCTCGTGACTTTTCACCTAGATCCCTGATTCGCTCATTCCCACGTTGGGTATCATTGGAAAGCCAGACTCATTGGTTACAACCCTGTCCAATAATGTTCGAGATCGCCAAATGATTGATAGGTAGTGGTAGTGGTATTTGAATTTTTTTAAGTCTGCCATGTACTTACATACATATCGGCATGTAACTCAAGTTCAAGTTTCTTTATTAGTACAGACAACTTTTATATGAAATGGTTCTCTCTGTTTCTGCTCCTTAGAGTGTGCAGATAAACATTTAAATAGATAAGTATAAAATAGAAAGTCAAAAGTACGTAAACAAGTGTAAACAAAAGTGTTCAATATACATATATACAATATACAATACAGAGTATGAAAAAAAAGTGTAACTGAGTTACAATACAATATACAGTACAATGCAGAAATGGGATGAGGTACAACTTAGGGTAAGGTGCAATGAGGTATGAGTTGTAGTGCAAATCTCTTTACCAATAAATATAAAGTGTGTTAAAGTGTCTAAAGTGGGTAAAGTGGGTACTACAGTGAGTGTTTATTTAAAGGGGACATGCATTATAAATGGCCTTTTCCAGTGTTTAGCATGATTTCCTAGCAATTGGGGATTATATCAATGTGGTCTGTCGTTAATTATCATATTGACTCATCAGTCTAGTCTCGAGTTCACGAGATCCTCCCTCACTCAACTAAGCTGTTCTTATTTGACGGTATTGCTGACGTGAATAGGGTACTGATTTGCATAACTAACTCTATGGTTGACAGAGACAGCAGAGCGAGTGGAAATATCTTCACTTCCTCAAAGAGAGCGAGGCAGAGAGAGAATGAGCGAGCGAGAGAGAGGGAGAGAGAGAGATAGAGAGGGAGAGAGAGAGAGAGAGAGAGAGAGAGAGAGGAGCTTCTGTCGGGGAAACAAACACACGCATTTTACACACAACCTGACGCGTGGGGCTTCTCCCTGATAGAGAGAGAGAGAGAGAGAGAGAGAGAGAGAGTGTTATGGTTTGACACCGACCCCAAACGCAACGACACAAGAGAGTAGGATTCAGAGTTGCCAAATACGAGGGCTTGTTTATTTGGTACTAAGAATAAGAGAAACAGGGAAAGCAGGTCAAACAAGACAGGTACAATGATCAAGGGACAAAGTTCTGCTGCTCTGCAGCTTCTCCCGTGAGGGTTGTCTTGGGAAGCAGGTGTTGACTTCTGAACCGCTCTGCAGAATCCTCTCGGTGGGTTCTCAGATGTTGTTGCGAGACCGAGAGAGGGAGAGAGGGAACGAGTCAGTGACAGAGCAGTCTTAAACGAGCAGGAGAACAGGGAGTACAATTCTTCGTGTTAACAACACAGTGAGCACAGTTCCAAACACAGCCCAAGTGAATCTCTTCGTGTTAACAACACAGAGAGCACAATTCCAAAAACAGCCCAAGTGAAAACCCTTCGTGTTAACAACACAGTGAGCTAAATCCAAACACAGTCCCAGTGAATATCTTCATGTAAACACACAGTGAATATCTTCATGTAAACACACAGTGAATATCTTCATGTAAACACACAGTCCAATTGTGAAATAAATCTTCGGTGTGAGCAAACACACAGTGGATATCTTCATGTAAACACACAGTCCAATTGTGAAATAATATCTTCGGTGTGAGCTAGCACACAGAGGGAGATGGTAGATCCCAAAATATCATTCCATAAAGGAACAAGCAAAAATAGATAATGGCTGGGTGAGTGACTGTTTGACAAAAAGGTGGTAGTCTTCAGTGTAAGTTTACACACGAAAAACGGAATAGGTCAAGAACAGTCAAATAGATAACTCACCCAGACGAGATGCGTAATTGGAACTGGAACAACAGTGGAGGCGAGCGCGCGCCACGGGAGCAGGTCTCCAAGCGAAGGCTTCTAGGAATTCCTGGAGAACAGCACAGAGAAAAAAGGCAGCAGCAGCAGCAACGGGGAAAAACATCCAGAGACAAATCAAGGCGACAAAACAAGACGATCCAACAACTTAGGGTGGGGAAAAACGGGGTATAAATAATGAGGGATCGATTGATTGAAAAGCAGTGACAGCTGGGGAATGTGATTGAAAAGCGTGGGGAAGTGAGAGAACCAATCAGCGACGTCTCTGATGACGTCAACGGGGAGAAACGTGTGAACGAGGGAATAGAACCAATTGACAGAAAATGAATGAAAACAAAGCGAGGGTGGTTAAAGGAACAGAACGAGTGAGAGAACAAGGACAGAAACCTCACAGTACCCCCCCCCTCCACGGGAGCCACCTGGCGACCAGGCCGACCCGGCCCGTCAGGATGGGCCCGATGGAAGTCAGCGATCATCCACCAACACGGGAGGCGGCGGATCAGGAGCTGGAGGCAAAAGGGGACTGAGGGAGACGGGCTTAACCCGGGAGACATGGAAACACGGGGTGGACGTGCATGGATGCAGGAAGCTTCAGGCGCAGGGCCGCCGGACTGAGTACCTTCAGGACCTCGAAAGGTCCGACGAAACGGGGTTTGAGCCTCCTGGCCGAGGACCGTAGCGGGAGGTCCCTTGCGGAGAGCCACACCCTCTGCCCAGGGCGGTAAGTCGGCGCAGGAACCCGGCGCCGGTCGGCACCACGACAGGCGCGCTCAGATGTCTGGAGCAGCGGACCAATCATCACAGTACTTCAAGAAGCCCGTGGTGGGGAAAGAGCCAAACCTTACAGCAACCGGCGACCCACACGGCCCCGGCCTGCCCGGACGGGACCCAAGGAAGCCGGCGATCAGGGGCACTGGAGAGGGGGACAAAGACAGAGGCCCGGAGAGGGGGACCGGAGACGTGGACAGAGGACCGGCGAGGGAGGCCGGAGACGGGGACTGGGACCCGACAGCGGAGGCCGGGCACAGGGACAGAGAACCGGCGAGGGACGCCGGAGACGAGGACCGGGACCCGGTGAGGGGGCTGGACGGCACCCGAAGACACCGGGCACGACAGGAGGGGCTCCACCCCTTGATGGCACCGGAGGACCAGGCGATGTGGGGCTCGTGCAGCGCGAGCCAGGGCCTGCCCAGGACCACAGGGACAAGAGGAGAGCTGGTGACGAAAAACTGGAGCCTCTCAACGTGGTCACCAGCAACGGTGAGAAGGACCGGACAGGTGCGTTGAGTGACGTCAGCCAGGCGGCGATGATCCATTGCGAAGACCTCCAAGGGCCTCTCGAGGTCCTCAAGCGGAATGCCGGCCCGGGTGGCAAACCCAACGTCCATGAAACTCCCCTCAGCACCAGAGTCCATGAGTGCACCCACCGTCGCCCGCTGGTCCGCCCAGGCTAGGGTGACGTCCGCCAGACGGTTGGGTGGTGCACGGGTGGGTATGGACGAGAGGTCCGGAGGCGACTCACCAGCGGGCCTCCGGGGCGGGGGACAGGAAAGACGGCTCACCAGGATCTCCCGGGGTCTTGGCGAGCCTGGTCCTCTTGGCCGGGCACGGCAATTGGAGACACGGTGCCCACCCTGGCCACAGTAGAGGCAACGGCCGGAGAAGAGCCTGGACTCCCGTTCGGCCGGGCTAAGGCGGTTGCGTCCCAGCTGCATGGGTTCCTCCTTGGTCACGGCTCGGGAGGGAACAAACCCATCAGTCACGGAGGGGGCAGGACGGACAGCACTGTAGAGGCGGCCGCTGGGAAAGGGAGCCCCTGAGCGGCGGTCGATGGCACAGTCGTAAGGCCGGCGAGGCGGAAAGACCTGAGCCCTGGACTCCCTGAAAACCCCCTCGGGGTCGTAGTACTCGGGGGGTACGTCTGGGGTAAAGAAAACCTCCTCGAGGTCGTGGTCCTCGGGGGGTACGTCTGGGGTAAAGAAATCCTCCTCGAGGTCGTGGTCCTCGGGGGGTACGTCTGGGGTACCGAAATCCTCCTCGAGGTCGTGGTCCTCGGGGGGTGCGTCTGGGGGTCCCCGTCGGGTTCTCTCACGTCTTCTCTCCTGGAGGCGTCCGTCGACGCGGATGGCGAGGCTGAACAGGTCCTCGAGGGAATCAGGTTCCTCCTGGGTCGCGAGCTGGTCCCTGACTGCGTCACAGAGCCCTCTCATGAAGGTTAGGCGAAGAGCAGGTTTGTTCCATCCACTCTCCACCGCCGCCAGTCGAAACTCCATGACATAGTCCGTCACCCTGCCGCTCCCCTGTCGGAAGGTCCCCAACCGGGCTCCAGGGTCCAGACCTCGGGCTGGATGGTGGAACACTCTGCGGAGCTCCGCCACGAAGTCTGGGTAGGAGAACAAAAAATCTGCCTCCATTGCCCAGGAGGAAGTGACCCACTGGGCAGCATGGCCTGAAAGTAGGTTGGTTATATAAGCCACTTGGGACCCACGAGCAGAAAAACGGCTTGGTTGATGACGGAAAACCAACTCACATTGCATGATGAATGTGGCACACTCCTCGGGATTACCGTCGAACAGCCGTGGGACGGAGAGAAGGGGTTCCCGAGATGCGAGATCTGCTGGGGCTGCGGGGAATGTTCCTGAAGGGTGTGAGAGGTGAAAGGCATTAACGGTGTCGCCCAGCGAGTGAAGCTGAGCGAGAATGTCGGACTGTTGTCCCGCCAAAGCGGCCATTGAACCTTGAATAAGCAGGACCTGCTCTCGGAGTCCCTGTACAGCAGCTGCAGCCGCATCCAGCTGTAGGGCGTGTTCCTTGGCTGACTCTAACTGGACTGCCGCTGCTGTGCTGACTCTCTTGCGGGCGCAGACTGCGCAGGCCAGTACGAACCCCTTGACGTCGTTCCTCATGGTGGGCCACCAGAATCGACGAGCCAGGAAGGAGAACGTGCGATGAACGCCCGGGTGGCAGGCGAACCGGCTGGTATGGCCCCACTGGAGGACCCGGGACCGGACTGAGTTGGGGACAAAGAGACGGTTAACAGGTACATTGCCTGGAGCGCGATGGAAGCGTAGGGCACGCCTTACCACCCCCTCAATGCCCAAGGTGACTACTCTCTCTGTGTCGGCTGGGGTCGTCATTGGTTGGATCGTAATGTTATGGTTTGACACCGACCCCAAACGCAACGACACAAGAGAGTAGGATTCAGAGTTGCCAAATACGAGGGCTTGTTTATTTGGTACTAAGAATAAGAGAAACAGGGAAAGCAGGTCAAACAAGACAGGTACAATGATCAAGGGACAAAGTTCTGCTGCTCTGCAGCTTCTCCCGTGAGGGTTGTCTTGGGAAGCAGGTGTTGACTTCTGAACCGCTCTGCAGAATCCTCTCGGTGGGTTCTCAGATGTTGTTGCGAGACCGAGAGAGGGAGAGAAGGAACGAGTCAGTGACAGAGCAGTCTTAAACGAGCAGGAGAACAGGGAGTACAATTCTTCGTGTTAACAACACAGTGAGCACAGTTCCAAACACAGCCCAAGTGAATCTCTTCGTGTTAACAACACAGAGAGCACAATTCCAAAAACAGCCCAAGTGAAAACCCTTCGTGTTAACAACACAGTGAGCTAAATCCAAACACAGTCCCAGTGAATATCTTCATGTAAACACACAGTGAATATCTTCATGTAAACACACAGTGAATATCTTCATGTAAACACACAGTCCAATTGTGAAATAAATCTTCGGTGTGAGCAAACACACAGTGGATATCTTCATGTAAACACACAGTCCAATTGTGAAATAATATCTTCGGTGTGAGCTAGCACACAGAGGGAGATGGTAGATCCCAAAATATCATTCCATAAAGGAACAAGCAAAAATAGATAATGGCTGGGTGAGTGACTGTTTGACAAAAAGGTGGTAGTCTTCAGTGTAAGTTTACACACGAAAAACGGAATAGGTCAAGAACAGTCAAATAGATAACTCACCCAGACGAGATGCGTAATTGGAACTGGAACAACAGTGGAGGCGAGCGCGCGCCACGGGAGCAGGTCTCCAAGCGAAGGCTTCTAGGAATTCCTGGAGAACAGCACAGAGAAAAAAGGCAGCAGCAGCAGCAACGGGGAAAAACATCCAGAGACAAATCAAGGCGACAAAACAAGACGATCCAACAACTTAGGGTGGGGAAAAACGGGGTATAAATAATGAGGGATCGATTGATTGAAAAGCAGTGACAGCTGGGGAATGTGATTGAAAAGCGTGGGGAAGTGAGAGAACCAATCAGCGACGTCTCTGATGACGTCAACGGGGAGAAACGTGTGAACGAGGGAATAGAACCAATTGACAGAAAATGAATGAAAACAAAGCGAGGGTGGTTAAAGGAACAGAACGAGTGAGAGAACAAGGACAGAAACCTCACAGTACCCCCCCCCTCCACGGGAGCCACCTGGCGACCAGGCCGACCCGGCCCGTCAGGATGGGCCCGATGGAAGTCAGCGATCATCCACCAACACGGGAGGCGGCGGATCAGGAGCTGGAGGCAAAAGGGGACTGAGGGAGACGGGCTTAACCCGGGAGACATGGAAACACGGGGTGGACGTGCATGGATGCAGGAAGCTTCAGGCGCAGGGCCGCCGGACTGAGTACCTTCAGGACCTCGAAAGGTCCGACGAAACGGGGTTTGAGCCTCCTGGCCGAGGACCGTAGCGGGAGGTCCCTTGCGGAGAGCCACACCCTCTGCCCAGGGCGGTAAGTCGGCGCAGGAACCCGGCGCCGGTCGGCACCACGACAGGCGCGCTCAGATGTCTGGAGCAGCGGACCAATCATCACAGTACTTCAAGAAGCCCGTGGTGGGGAAAGAGCCAAACCTTACAGCAACCGGCGACCCACACGGCCCCGGCCTGCCCGGACGGGACCCAAGGAAGCCGGCGATCAGGGGCACTGGAGAGGGGGACAAAGACAGAGGCCCGGAGAGGGGGACCGGAGACGTGGACAGAGGACCGGCGAGGGAGGCCGGAGACGGGGACTGGGACCCGACAGCGGAGGCCGGGCACAGGGACAGAGAACCGGCGAGGGACGCCGGAGACGAGGACCGGGACCCGGTGAGGGGGCTGGACGGCACCCGAAGACACCGGGCACGACAGGAGGGGCTCCACCCCTTGATGGCACCGGAGGACCAGGCGATGTGGGGCTCATGCAGCGCGAGCCAGGGCCTGCCCAGGACCACAGGGACAAGAGGAGAGCTGGTGACGAAAAACTGGAGCCTCTCAACGTGGTCACCAGCAACGGTGAGAAGGACCGGACAGGTGCGTTGAGTGACGTCAGCCAGGCGGCGATGATCCATTGCGAAGACCTCCAAGGGCCTCTCGAGGTCCTCAAGCGGAATGCCGGCCCGGGTGGCAAACCCAACGTCCATGAAACTCCCCTCAGCACCAGAGTCCATGAGTGCACCCACCGTCGCCCGCTGGTCCGCCCAGGCTAGGGTGACGTCCGCCAGACGGTTGGGTGGTGCACGGGTGGGTATGGACGAGAGGTCCGGAGGCGACTCACCAGCGGGCCTCCGGGGCGGGGGACAGGAAAGACGGCTCACCAGGATCTCCCGGGGTCTTGGCGAGCCTGGTCCTCTTGGCCGGGCACGGCAATTGGAGACACGGTGCCCACCCTGGCCACAGTAGAGGCAACGGCCGGAGAAGAGCCTGGACTCCCGTTCGGCCGGGCTAAGGCGGTTGCGTCCCAGCTGCATGGGTTCCTCCTTGGTCACGGCTCGGGAGGGAACAAACCCATCAGTCACGGAGGGGGCAGGACGGACAGCACTGTAGAGGCGGCCGCTGGGAAAGGGAGCCCCTGAGCGGCGGTCGATGGCACAGTCGTAAGGCCGGCGAGGCGGAAAGACCTGAGCCCTGGACTCCCTGAAAACCCCCTCGGGGTCGTAGTACTCGGGGGGTACGTCTGGGGTAAAGAAAACCTCCTCGAGGTCGTGGTCCTCGGGGGGTACGTCTGGGGTAAAGAAATCCTCCTCGAGGTCGTGGTCCTCGGGGGGTACGTCTGGGGTACCGAAATCCTCCTCGAGGTCGTGGTCCTCGGGGGGTGCGTCTGGGGGTCCCCGTCGGGTTCTCTCACGTCTTCTCTCCTGGAGGCGTCCGTCGACGCGGATGGCGAGGCTGAACAGGTCCTCGAGGGAATCAGGTTCCTCCTGGGTCGCGAGCTGGTCCCTGACTGCGTCACAGAGCCCTCTCATGAAGGTTAGGCGAAGAGCAGGTTTGTTCCATCCACTCTCCACCGCCGCCAGTCGAAACTCCATGACATAGTCCGTCACCCTGCCGCTCCCCTGTCGGAAGGTCCCCAACCGGGCTCCAGGGTCCAGACCTCGGGCTGGATGGTGGAACACTCTGCGGAGCTCCGCCACGAAGTCTGGGTAGGAGAACAAAAAATCTGCCTCCATTGCCCAGGAGGAAGTGACCCACTGGGCAGCATGGCCTGAAAGTAGGTTGGTTATATAAGCCACTTGGGACCCACGAGCAGAAAAACGGCTTGGTTGATGACGGAAAACCAACTCACATTGCATGATGAATGTGGCACACTCCTCGGGATTACCGTCGAACAGCCGTGGGACGGAGAGAAGGGGTTCCCGAGATGCGAGATCTGCTGGGGCTGCGGGGAATGTTCCTGAAGGGTGTGAGAGGTGAAAGGCATTAACGGTGTCGCCCAGCGAGTGAAGCTGAGCGAGAATGTCGGACTGTTGTCCCGCCAAAGCGGCCATTGAACCTTGAATAAGCAGGACCTGCTCTCGGAGTCCCTGTACAGCAGCTGCAGCCGCATCCAGCTGTAGGGCGTGTTCCTTGGCTGACTCTAACTGGACTGCCGCTGCTGTGCTGACTCTCTTGCAGGCGCAGACTGCGCAGGCCAGTACGAACCCCTTGACGTCGTTCCTCATGGTGGGCCACCAGAATCGACGAGCCAGGAAGGAGAACGTGCGATGAACGCCCGGGTGGCAGGCGAACCGGCTGGTATGGCCCCACTGGAGGACCCGGGACCGGACTGAGTTGGGGACAAAGAGACGGTTAACAGGTACATTGCCTGGAGCGCGATGGAAGCGTAGGGCACGCCTTACCACCCCCTCAATGCCCAAGGTGACTACTCTCTCTGTGTCGGCTGGGGTCGTCATTGGTTGGATCGTAATGTTATGGTTTGACACCGACCCCAAACGCAACGACACAAGAGAGTAGGATTCAGAGTTGCCAAATACGAGGGCTTGTTTATTTGGTACTAAGAATAAGAGAAACAGGGAAAGCAGGTCAAACAAGACAGGTACAATGATCAAGGGACAAAGTTCTGCTGCTCTGCAGCTTCTCCCGTGAGGGTTGTCTTGGGAAGCAGGTGTTGACTTCTGAACCGCTCTGCAGAATCCTCTCGGTGGGTTCTCAGATGTTGTTGCGAGACCGAGAGAGGGAGAGAAGGAACGAGTCAGTGACAGAGCAGTCTTAAACGAGCAGGAGAACAGGGAGTACAATTCTTCGTGTTAACAACACAGTGAGCACAGTTCCAAACACAGCCCAAGTGAATCTCTTCGTGTTAACAACACAGAGAGCACAATTCCAAAAACAGCCCAAGTGAAAACCCTTCGTGTTAACAACACAGTGAGCTAAATCCAAACACAGTCCCAGTGAATATCTTCATGTAAACACACAGTGAATATCTTCATGTAAACACACAGTGAATATCTTCATGTAAACACACAGTCCAATTGTGAAATAAATCTTCGGTGTGAGCAAACACACAGTGGATATCTTCATGTAAACACACAGTCCAATTGTGAAATAATATCTTCGGTGTGAGCTAGCACACAGAGGGAGATGGTAGATCCCAAAATATCATTCCATAAAGGAACAAGCAAAAATAGATAATGGCTGGGTGAGTGACTGTTTGACAAAAAGGTGGTAGTCTTCAGTGTAAGTTTACACACGAAAAACGGAATAGGTCAAGAACAGTCAAATAGATAACTCACCCAGACGAGATGCGTAATTGGAACTGGAACAACAGTGGAGGCGAGCGCGCGCCACGGGAGCAGGTCTCCAAGCGAAGGCTTCTAGGAATTCCTGGAGAACAGCACAGAGAAAAAAGGCAGCAGCAGCAGCAACGGGGAAAAACATCCAGAGACAAATCAAGGCGACAAAACAAGACGATCCAACAACTTAGGGTGGGGAAAAACGGGGTATAAATAATGAGGGATCGATTGATTGAAAAGCAGTGACAGCTGGGGAATGTGATTGAAAAGCGTGGGGAAGTGAGAGAACCAATCAGCGACGTCTCTGATGACGTCAACGGGGAGAAACGTGTGAACGAGGGAATAGAACCAATTGACAGAAAATGAATGAAAACAAAGCGAGGGTGGTTAAAGGAACAGAACGAGTGAGAGAACAAGGACAGAAACCTCACAGAGAGAGAGAGAGAGAGAGAGAGAGAGAGAGAGCGAGAGAGAGAGAGGGACCGCGGTGCAGGAGTGTGTGAAACACATACACACTCGCATTTACACACACAACCTGAGCCGCGCGGGGGAAGCAGTGGAGAGATAACTTTATACTCCGTGTCTCTCTCTCTCTCACTCTGCGTCCCTCCCTCTCCCCCTCTCTCTCTCTCTATCTCTCTCTCTGTCTGCCAGTCGCAGACTGTGGGTGACTCTCACTCAAATCGCTTATGGGCAGAGCCCATCCAAAAATAGCCTGAATTCCTGAGGCTGAAAAATTATGCTTTTTTATATCAAAAATATAAAACAATGAATCTTTTTTGAAAAAAACCTTTCTAATGTGTTCAATAGACTCTCAGGAATTGTTTAAAGTTGCCCAAATAGTGCAAGGAATAACAATGCATGTCCCCTTTAACCGTTTCTGCACCATCTAATAACGCCAATAACGAGTTTACTCGTTTTTATCATCGTTATTTCCTTTATTCGCTATTGTCATTCATAATTCATCCAGCAAGGCTCCGGGAGACTGTGGACTCTGTCGGATATTGCAACGGCTCAATACTGCCGCCTGGTGGATTTCGGGCGAGTTGCACTCCACTCTCAACCGGATGGTGCGTTCTGTGCATCGGGCAGAGCTCTCTTGTTATGTGGATCCAGACAAACACTATAGTGCATTGGATCGCTTTCGAGACACAATAATCAATATTCTTTTGGTGTTTATTGCGTCGTACAAACGGAAAATGGATCTAGCAGATGGAAATCAAATAATTGGAATATTTTTTCTCCAGACTCATCGGCCACAGGTAAGAGGAATCTAACGTTAATTCCAGCTCGATTGTCCATTTATTTCATTGCAATCCATCTGATCAACGTATGATGTCGTACTAAAGAAAGCCTTTACTGACAATCAAGGAATCATAAACGACCCCCCCCTTTCCTTCACGCATGATGGAGCATAATGTATACCGATCCTATGCATTTAAATTTTTTAATATAGCGTGTATAGGAATGAAACGTCAACCGATTATGTATAATATGCACCGGGGCCTATAACTCGCATTCTAGGAATTACTGCTCTACACTCTAAAACATACTTATATTCACGACGGTATTAACACGACAATGTATGAATGGGAAAATATAACGTTCCCACATCGGGAACGATAGATACCCGATGTTGAATGGGCCATAGTAATGTCGATATAGCTATAATATTTAAAAAGTTATAGCCCTGCAAAGAAGGTGAGCGACTCCATAGGCTTACAGTGCTGGCAGTGAGAGGTATAAGATGGTCAAACTGCGTGGCAGACATTGTGTTAAAGTGAGTGTGTACGTGTGGATGTGTGTGCTGTGAGTGTATTTGATGGTTTGTTACATAGTGTTATTGTCGTTGAGCATCCTGATGGCCTGGAGATACAAGCTCCTTCTGAGTCTCTCTGTGCTTGCCATGAGACTCCGGTATCGCTTGCCTGACCGCAGCAGTTCAAAGAGGCAGTTGTTTGGGTGGCTATATTCTATGATTATTCTCTTAGCCTCACCCCTGCAACGCTTGTTGTAAATGTCTTGGAGAGTGGGAAGCCCACCTCCAATTGTGCGTTCGGCTGAACGTGCCACTCTATGTAGTCTGCTACGGTCTTGTGCGGTGCTATTCCCAAACCAGGAGATGATATTGCCAGTCAGGATGCTCTCTATTGTGCATGAGTAGAAGTTCTTAAGGATCTTCTGACTCACTTTGAACTTCCTTAGGCGCGTAAGGAAGTAGAGGCGTTGCCATGCCTTCTTGACTACACTGTCAATGTGTGTGGTCCATGTCAAGTCCTCGGATATGTGGACTCCGAGGTACTTAAAACTGTTCACTCTCTCGACCGGTCCCCCGTCGATGCTGAGGGGGCTGTAGTCCATGACCCCAGACCTCCTATAGTCCACAATCATCTCTTTTGTTTTGACGTTCAGGGAGAGGCAGTTATCCTGACACCACCGCACCAGATTCTCTACCTCTTCCAGGTAGGCCCTCTCATCGTTTGCAGAGATCAGGCCCACCACTTCTGTGTCGTAAGCAAATTTGATGATTGTGTTGTTGTTCCGCTGTGCCACACAGTCGTGTGTGTACAGCGAGTAGAGGAGGGGACTCAGAACACAGCCCTATGTTGAGGGTGATGGATGAGGAGGTGCAGTTGCCTGCTCTCACCACCTGGGGTCTATCCGTCAGGAAGTCCAAGACCCACTGGCAGAGGTCATAGTTCAAGTCCAGGTCCCTGAGCTTGGCTATGAGTTTGGAGGGGACTATGGTATTGTAGTCGATGAACAGCATTCTCACATAGTTCCCCTGCCTCTTGTCCAGGTGTGATGCTGCTGTGTGCAGAACATGGGCTATGGCGTCCTCCGTGGACCTGTTTGGGCGGTATGAAAATTGCAGGGGGTCCAGGTTGATGGGGAGGGAGGATTTTGTAACCTCAAACGGCAATCGACAGGCTTTAATTCTATCTATTAACTGGCCGGGTCGGTGCCAGTTAAGAGGTTAAAACAATGGCCAAGGCCTAGAACAGTTTGACTTAGATATGACACGTCCAACGTTCTTTTCTAATTAATCTTGACTCCAGTCTTGTGTCAGACACGACAAAGGCCCTAAACCCATCTTTTGTTTTCATTTTCTCATCTTTGTTCATTTTGTTTACCTTTCTTGTCATAATATGTTCATCTTTCAACTTTGTACTCAATTGTAAGCCTGGGCAGAGCTTTTTCTCACTTTCTGGTCAGAAGCATGTGTGTACACATTTGTCTCTCTGATTGTAAACTGATCACTTTTTCTGTGGCCACAGAAACAGATAATAAACTATGTTCTATTTTTGATACAATTTGACTCATCTGAATTGCTACAGTTTCACTGTTTGGCTCATTTAAAATATTCCACAACATTAACAACTGTTTATTGCTAATCTATTCAAAATGTGAAAAAAAAAGAAAAGATACGTGTATCACAGATAGCTAGCTCTATTCACCTCGCTAGCATACTGTTTTCCTGTCAAGAAGAACATTATGGTATCCCCTCAAGCCCGTGTTTGGCACAACAATAAATAAACACAAACGGAACGGCTCCCGGGAGGGTCATCAAAGAGAAGCCGCCTATTCTTGGTCCTCGCTCCACAATGGTGGAATGAACTTCCCACCACAGTCAGGACCACGACCAATCTTTCACTGTCAATTAAAAACTCATATCTTCAATCAATATCTGAAATGAAAAAAAATTATTAAAAATAAACTAAACTTCTTACTGTCTTATACTATCATGCACTCTTCCTACTATACTATTATATCTTTACTACTACTATGCACTCAACACTGCAACACCCACTTTTCAGCACTGTTTGATGAACATTGTTACTCAGCTGTAAGAGTTGTACCCTTCCTGCTCACTTGTCATACAGAACTTGTAAGTCACTTTGGATAAAAGCGTTCAGCTAAATTACTAAATGTAAATGTATCGAGGACACTGTTTCCCCACATATCAGGGATTGGGGGTTTAATAGAGCAGTGGACCTGTTGTCTAAAGCAGTGACAGTGGGGTCCTTGACGGGGTGCCAGGGGGTCAAGCTTAATTTCACAAAATATATATTTTTTACTACATTTATATTGAGCAGAAGTTCACTCCCCCCTTCTGTTTATCATCCCATCAGCAGTATAGATAGTTATGAAATTCTGAATTAAATCATATCTGACAACAAATATCATCTCATCCCTTAGAAACAATAGTGGTCCATGGGCTGCAGACCTGTTCACTGACAACGTCATGACAAATATGCGCACACAGACCCGAGGCAGAAAGGAACGTAATCCTGGTCAGAACAACGGGGCAGACTACATATATATTTTATTTTACATAATATATTTGCATTTGTTAGCCATGCTAGCGATCTAAACAATCAATCCATGCCAAAGCTAGATATGTAAAAGGTGAAAGACTCACACTCACAGCCATGCTGATTTGGCAAAATGACATCCAGCTGTTTTCGTTTGAAACAACTTTTAGTCAGGAGAGTGTCATAGCTTCTCCATAGAGCCCCGTCATACTTTTTTTTAGCGCAGCAGCTTGAGCAGGTCCGGGGTGCGTCTAGTTTTTTACCAACCCATTTCCAGTTCTGCGTTCGTGTTCTGCGATCTGATTGGCCACTGACGTTTCTGGTCGTGTGACATGTGCGGCCAATCGTGTGACGCCTGTTTCTTTCACCGGTTAAGCTTAGGCACTCTTTAGAAGTTGGTTAAGGTTAGAGTTTGTCTTAGAGCAGGGCGATAGAACACCAGCCCTGATTCCAAACTCTAACCTTAACCAACTTCGAAAGAGTCGCCTAAGCTTAACCAGTGATAAACTAGGCGTTAGGTAGTTTGCATGCTGTTCGAGGCGGAAATGGGCAAAGACACAGGCGTCACGCGATTGGGCGCACATGTCACATGACCAGAAATGGCAGTGGCCAATCGTGTGTGTGTGCGTGCGTGTGTGCGTGCGTGCGTGCGTGTGTGTGTGTGTGTGTGTGTGTGTGTGTGTGTGTGTGTGTGTGTGTGTGTGTGTGTGTGTGTGTGTGTGTGTGTGTGTGTGTGTGTGTGTGTGTGTGTGTGTGTGTGTGTGTGTGTGTGTGTGTGTGTGTGTGTGTGTGTGTGTGTGTTGCTGAAAAGCAGCTTAGCGAATATTTAGTTGTGGAAAGTACCGGTAAGTAAGTAGTTTGTACTCAAGTACTGTACTTAAGTAGAATTCTGAGCTACTTGTACTTTACGTGAGTATTTTCATTTGAAGGGAACTCAATACTTTCACTCCACTACATTTCAAAGGAAATATTGTACTTTTTATTTACTTTTTACATTTATCTGAACCCATCAGTTACTAGTTTTGAAGGATTTTGCATAGAAAACATGGCAAACATGTATGAAGAGTTCTACTTTCACATTTGAAGCCTGTCAGCTCCAAGAGGATGTAATCGGAGCAGCATAACTGGACCATACCACTTTAATATAACATTTAATCACAGCAGCATAACTGGACCACATACCACTTTAACACAACCTCTAGAGGTCAATGGTTAGAGGGTTGAATGCTCCCCAGCACTGAAATACGCAAATGTCATGTAGAATGCATTATTTTACTTTAGATACTTAAGTGCATTCAATAGCAAATACTTCTCTACTTTTACTTAAGTATAATTTGAATGGAGGACTTTTACTTTTACCACAGTACTCATTTATCTGGGTATTTCTACTTTTACTTACTGTAAGTAAAGGAAGTGTGTACTTATTCTGCCACTGCGAATATTCCTTGGAAAAATAAAGTTAAATCTATGAACCATTCATCCCAACAACACACCATGTTTCCCTGCAGAAAAAAATATACCCCATATCTCTCTCCTCACATTTGGCCATCCAGTTTAATGTTCCCATGGCCATGAACTCCAATACAGTCTCTTATCTGCACCTCCTTAATCGCCAGAGGCAGTTTCTTCCATTCTGTAGCACCGGCACATAGATACAATACACCTTCCCCATCATGGTTTTGAATCTGTACAGGTTCAGGTTTGCTACCCTATGACTGATGGCCCTGGTGAACCCACATGAGGGTCCTGGGGTATACAGTCTAGGGACACCAAATCCAAATCTACTATATAAACTATGCCAGGTCTTATAAACAAACATGTTTTAGAATTTATTTTGAATACATTCACTTTCTATTGACAAAGGGTGGTTCTAAATCAAATCAAATCGAATGTATTTCTATAGCCCGAGATTACAAGGCATTGCCCCCATGGGCTGCACAGTCAAGAAGAAATAACAACGGACCAAGAACAAAAACAAAAACAAAACCACCATAAAACACTCCCAGACTTTCCCCAATGAAGATATGGAACGACTCACTAAAACCTAGCATATATACATACATGGTAGCAATAGTAACTAAGGTACATAAGAACATTTAAAAAAAAATATGAATAGAGCTCAAAACAACAAGAAAGAATAGGAAAACGAGTGCTGGTATGAAAATAAGATACAGGCTAAAAGGCAAGGCTCGGAGCTCAAAGTATCAGAGTCGTATTCCCCAGCGGGCAGGATACCCAGTTGAATTATCACTCGATACATCCACTCAGAGAGACAGGGACAGGGGTTAGAGAATCTCAAATAAAATAAACACACATCAATACAATTATTATTTGTCTCCCTAAATGTTTACTGTGAGTGATCTTTTGTGCCAAATTTCCCTCGGGATGAATAAAGTATTTCTATTATATTCTATTCTAAAATAAACAGACAAATAAAATAAACAGACATCCTAACTGAACTAACCAGATTAAACTAAGGGTCTATCCCCGACCAGGTGAGATCAGGGCAGGCTGAAAGAGAGAGAGAGCGAAAAGACCTTCTAAGACCTCAGTGTGTCAGTATGCTTAGAGAACGTCCATACAGTTTGAAACCTTATATCTTACACCTCTCACCTCACTTCCATAATCTGATGACCAGAAACCCACCATTCCCTGCATCATTCTCAATATAGCTACACGACCGGCGCAAGCTATACGGTTTCATTTCTCCCCATTTCCTGTAAGATATATGCCATACGTCCTTACAGGGCTTTCAGCAATACAATCTATCATCTCGTATCCTTCTCCTGGCCGTGGATAAACGCTATGGTTATGCCTTCGGGGTAACCTTGCTGCATTTAGAGGGGTGCAAAATAGAATTGACACAGATAAAGGCTTTGGATGAAAAGATAATGTTAGTCTACCTTTGACAGCGGTGGGTGTCTCAATCTATCACTCTGATTTACTTGGGGCAAGACACATAGGGAGAGGGAAAGCCTGTTCTATAATAGAGACAATTGACAGGGAAAAGGCTTCAGGGGTGGATTCTAGAATTGCTTGGACAACAATCATATCTCAATCACTCTGCCCACATGATCCTTAAGGCAACATGTAGCATGTTCCATCAATCCAATCTCTCCTCTTGTAGTCTTTGCTGGCTCTAAGACTTTGTTTGTAGTGTGCCTGGAGGAAATTGCACACATGTTTACACTTCAGAAATGCATGAGAGGCGAAGTGATGGGAAATAATCAAATAAAAATACTTTTGAATGAATTCAGAAATGGTTTGACAACAATTGATCAGTGGCGGCCCACTCATAGGGGGCGCTGGGGCGCCGCCCCCCCCTGGTAAAGAGAGCAGGAGAAGAAGAAAATGTTTTATTTTCATTTTAATTTTAGACCTCTAAAAATAAAATAAACATGTTTAAAATGAATAATATCTACTCATTTTAAGTATGTTTGTGTTTCAAATGCACAATAACGTTAATATATCAAATATAAATCATGGTTTTGTGATTCACATGACGTCACTGTCTGATATGATATAGAGAGTACCTCTAAAGCTGGGTGCATAGACGTAGCGCGCACACTGTGCGCATCACTGTATCATCGCAGCCAATTAAATCGGTCAAGCAAATACATTTCGCCTATCAGTGCGTTCAAATATGTGACTCGACGTGACCAAACCCGATTTGATCCGGTGAGAAACAAGTGCCAGAAAAGGAACAATTGTCTTGCTCTTCAGAAAATCGAAAAAAATCAAAATCTGTTTTTTTTTACATCTTTGAAATGTCAATAATGTGTTCTCTTATTTGCTCTTATTTGCAAACTTAAATACAACTTGTAAATGAGGTAATTATTGTTATATAGTTCGACAGTATTGTCTCTCAATACTGTGGAAAAACTACAGGTGAGGGGATTTACGTGTGGGTCTGTCAGCTTAACAGGTACTTAAGAGGTGTTGAAACACACACAGCCAAACGCTCTCCTTTCTTAGCAGGGAGAAGAACAATGTTTATACACTTTATCTTAATGTTATAAGTTATAGCAACGCAACAAACGCAGTGTCCTGTCCATATAAAAAAGATTAAAAAAAAACGCGAGTCCGCGCGGGTGTATTGTCATTAAATTAAACAACATTAAAACACATTTAGAATGTCATGAATTTGATGAGCGAACGAATTTAATTCGAGTGAATTTATTGCAACCTAATGGTATAAGAAGTAAATTCATTCAATAGGGAAACTCAAAGAAAATAACAAACAAGTTATTATTATTATAGGACGCGTTGGTTGTTGTTGTAGACGAACGCGCGCTGGCAATTCATTTGATGACAAGACAAACGTCTTTCTGGGTCTGCATCCCCTTAACAATTGTGTGTATTGAGCTGTACTGTATTATTGCAACTTGGCTTGAATCCGCAGCAATAAGCCAGATAAACAAAATTGTATTAACGCGCCTCGTTAAATCCTCCGCCGTTTCCTCTCTCTCAGTGCTCCACTGTCCGGCTGGCTGCTCTGCCTGTCTGTCTGGCTACTCTGATCCAATCACATTCAGCGTTTCTCCCCCCCACCCACAGTCTGCGAATCAGAGCAGAGTAGGGCGGGTTTTCACGGAATGGAAAGTCTCTTTGCTTGTGAAGAGTGGCAGAAACTACCACACTACAGAAGGTTAACCCTTTCACTGCCACACTACAGAAGGTTAACTTGATTGATTGATTGAAAAGTTTATTAACAGATTGCAGAATGGGTACAATACAGTACAGCTCAATACACACAATTGTTAAGGGGATGCAGACCAGAGAAAGACTTTCATCTTGTTTACATCAGGATCCCCCATTTTCAATTCATCATAGAAAATAATGTTATGAATGCCCGAAAACATTTGTGATGTCACAGTATGATGTCATAATCAAACATTCTAGAACATTTGTGTATCTATTCAACAATTCTCTCACAGCTACAGAAGGTTAACCCTTGCACTGCCACACTACAGAAGGTTAACCTTTAAATCTAAACATCTAAATGCTTATTGATGTAGCCTTTCCTTCAGCCAATACCTTGACCCCCAACATTACATGGCTTATGTGAGGCTTCCAACAAACCTTTCACTACCACACTACAGATGGTTAACCCTTTCACTACCACACTACAGAAGGTTAACCTTTCCTTATAATACATTTACATTTAGTAATTTAGCTTTTAGACTTACAAGGCAAATACTTCAACTGCCACAACAACTTGCCACAAGACAGAGTCATTGCCATAACAAAAGAGCCTGATGCAAGGTGTTAATGTCCCCAGAGAGAGGGGGGCCATGGAATACAATGCATTCTGGGTAGGGTTGTAGTTGATTAAATCACAGGTGTGAACCTCTCCACAAGTTCGAAGACCATTCATCTCTGAATGCGTTTACTGATATCTCCATGATTCATAGGATGTAGCTTGAAAAATATCCCACCAAAATGTTCAAGTGATGGCTTATTTTTAAGGTATGAATCTGTACTTTCACAATATGTAAAAAAAAAAAAATGAAGATCCCTCAACATGACCCTGAAGTCCATACCTGGTCACATATGATGTAATATGATGTAATCAGGGCGCGTTTTTCTAGGGCTCCAAGCAGTTCCTTGTAATTTGTGTAACGATAGATTCCACGTCGCGCTGTGTGTGAGTGAGAGAGAGAGAAAGAGAGTGATAGAGGGGGATACTAATTAATTTCGCCGCGGGGGGGCATAATCACCCGGGACAATATAATGGTAACTCGTTTCAAATGACAAGATATACCTCTGTGATTATTATTGTATGGATCTGAATACGGGCGTGGGAGCATGCACAAATATAGTACAGTGATAATATGCTGCCTGCTCCCGAGCGAGCGAGCGAGAGAGCGAGAGAGTGAGAGAGAGAGAGAGAGAGAGAGAGAGAGAGAGAGAGAGAGAGAGAGAGAGAGAGATTTGGGCGTGCATGTTTGTGTAGGCTCTATTGGAAACGTGGCTGCATTGACTGTGATCATATATTGATTGATGGCAATGGTGATAGTTGTACTGTACTTACTTAAATATTTGTACCTTGTGGTTTCGCCGAAGCTCTGATGTGCACAGTAGGCTACTCAGTGTGTGGTGTGTGACATTGTGATACCTCGGTACATGTTTGCAAAATGTTTGGTATAGCGCCCCCCCTGGAGAAGAATTCACCAGCCGCCACTGCAATTGATCACTTCTTAATGCGTCTGTCTTGTGTCATACTTACTGTAATAATATGCAATAAGGCATATTGTGTAGAAAAATGGCTTTCTAAGGACAAAGAAATGCACAGGTGTCATGGTTTTTGAATGAACCGTGAATTCTTTTGACAACAATGGGTTATCTCAATCTATCAGTGTGATGCTAGTGCAGGCGTAGTGTACGCTTGCTTTAGGCTACTTTGTTTTGTATCAGTGTTTCTCAGGGGGTATTTTTTTTTACAAATGAAATACTTGACAGGGGAAGACAAAAGGTACTTTGAATAAGGTCACAATAACTTGACAACAATGAATCCTGTCTCAAGCTGTCCAGCTGGCTTCTTGATACTCACAGCCTCGTAGACAATAGAGCCTTTTCACAGCAACAGTATAAACACAAAGACCTCCAGCAGGATCAGTTTGGCTCCACTCAAATTCCGGCTCGATTCCGGCTCGATTCTGGATCCTCCTGGCAGTGTGCCGAAGTGCCCTTGAGCAAGACACTTAACACTCCTAATGAGCAGGTTGGCACCTTGCATGGTTGCCTCCGCCATGGATGGGTGAGTGAATGGGTGAATGTGAAGCATAAACTGTAAAGCACTTACATTACATTTAGTCATTTAGCTGATGTTTTTATCCAAAACGACTTACAAGTTCTAACAGTGTTGAAACTTGGGCGCTACAGTCTTGATACAGGCGGCGGAAAATTGGTTGGGTTTCGGCTGTCCTAACTGTGGTGGGAAGTTTGTTCCACCATTGTGGACCGAGGACTGAGAATAGCCCGGCTTCTCTTTGATGACCCTCCCGGAGCTCGGATAGGAGCGGGCCTGATGCGGCCAGAAGATGCAGAGCATAGGGGTCTTGAGGGTGTGTAGTTAGAGACCATTGACCGGAGGTAGGAGGGAGCCGTTCCCTTTGCTGCACGATATGCCAGGTCAAAGACCTTGAAGTGGATTCGTGCAGCGATGGGGAGCCAGTCACAGTGCATCTCTCTAAGAAGTGTTGAAACATGGGCTGACTTTGGTAGGTTGGAGATCAGGCGGGCACTTTGAATAAAACCACTACATGAATCCATTTACCACATGCAAGATATAGCCTAGTTGGGCGTGATTTCTAAACTGATCCCTGTTACACATAACCATGGGAAGTCACTATGAATTGAAAATGGGGGACCCTGATGTAAACAAGACAAACGTCTTTCTCTGGTCTGCATCCGCTTAACAATTGTCTGTATTGAGCCGTACTGTATTGTACCCATTCTGCAATCTGTTAAATAAAGTTTTCATTCATTCATTCATTCATTCATTCATTCATTCATTCATTCATTCATTCATTCATTCATTCATTCATTCATTCATTCATTCATTCATTCATTCATTCATTCATTCATTCATTCATTCAGTCATCCTCTGAAACTTTTTGGAATAGGGCCAGCACTTTAAAATACTTGGCAGGTGATTGGATCTAAACCACAGCCATAGCTGCCAGTCGCTCCCCAAAGGACGCCCCATGGCATTAGAATATGTTATACATTCAGGGGACAGTGTCAGCTGTTCAGTGCCTCAACGATGTGGAAATATGTGATTTCTACAGGACCAAGGAACAGGAAGGCTGAGAGGTGATTGCCTTATCAGTTCTCAATGGGGAAGGAAGAAAGCAATGTTTTTATTTTCCATCAAATAAGGCTTTTGTCATGCTTACAATATAGAAGTAATTGAATACCTCAGGGCACACCACTTGTGACAAAGATGCATCCTGAGTAAATAGCTGTGATTCTTCTGTATTCTTTCAGCTATTCAATTCAGCAGGGGTGGCAAACCACTGAAAGAAGATTGCTCCAATTTCAGAGGAAAAGAAAAGAAAATATTGATCCCTTCCACCACCACAACAAATACATCAGCTACAAGGCGGCCCGTGACGGGGTTCTGCAGAACAGCATGGGGGACACACATGGAACAGATGCCACATTGATCTTCCTCCTTTATAGACTAAATACATTATATACCATGTAGGCTATACTGCTATCTAACACTGGTACACAGAGAACGGTGGAACCCAACTGGAACTCTGATGTTTCTGCAATGGCGTTTCTGTCACAGTTAGGGTTTGGTATTTCTGACCTGGTGCTTAGGTTTGGTGTTTCTGACCTGGTGCTTAGGTTTGGTGTTTCTGACCTGGTGCTTAGGTTTGGTGTTTCTGACCTGGTGCTTAGGTTTGGTGTTTCTGACCTGGTGCTTAAGGTTAGGGTTAGGTTTGGTGTTTTTGACATGGCCTGGAGTAATCCAAAAAGAATATTCCAATTTCTAGATCGCCATCTGGTAGATCAAATCAAATCAAATCAAATTTATTTATAGGGCCCGACAACACACGTTAATGTCCCCATGGGCCGTACAGGTCTTCTTTAAACAAGTCAAGAAGACAACATAACAATAAGTCAAGAACAGAACAAGAACACCATAGGGTCCAAACATTTTTTAGATGAATGCAAATAAATGAAAGAATGCAAGCACTCCCAGACATACCCCACGCGAAGGTAAGGAAAAACTCACTAAAACCTAACAATAGGGAAAAAAAGCTCCACAGGCAATGTGGAGGAGAGAAACCTTAGAAGGGCCGTTCAAGGGGGGATCTCCCTTCTTAGATGTCGGTGATAGTAGTGTTGCAGACGGACAGTTGGTAAGCATGCACTCATGTGTGTGGTGAAACACAGATGAGTGCATGCAATAGCAACTGTACATTTTGAAAAATTAAAGATAGAGCTAATAGCGATAGCAACTGAACATTTTGAAAGATTAAAGATAGAGTTGATAGCGGATCTATTTGAGGCACAGGGGCGGCGCAAGAGGGTCACGTCCTCCCTGTCTTAGTCACGGGACATTCAACACTCCGGTCGTTGCTCAGGGACAGCCGGAGACAGGGGGAAGGGGGGTGGCGCAGAGAGGGTCGCGAACTCCCCGACATCATCGCGGGACATCCGGCACTCCGGTCACCACTACGAGACCTCCGAAGACAGGGGGGCACGCAGAGGGGGTCGCAATCTCCCGGCCTTCGTCACGGGACGTCCAACACTCCGGTCAACACTCCAGGACAGCAAGTCATAGGAAGACAGGGAGACGGGACAGGCGTTAGACAGCTCATGAGATTGTAGTAGGCGGACATAGCAATAGATACAAGTGGTAGGCATATATGTGAATGGAGTAGATATATGAAGTAAGCGTATTATGTGAATAGAATAGAAGTACTTAACCCAGCAATGAAACCGCGTTGACTGTTAATCTGTTAACAGTCTGTTAATCAGTTGACAGGACCACGGACAGACGGCGGTGAATAACTGATCCAATGCCTCGGAGGTGCATGTAGAGCAGTCACTACAAGCTTGGCCAAGACCCCGAGGCATCCATCACCTTGGTCAGCGCCAGGAGACGGGTACTCAGAGAGAAGGGGGAGGGAGGGGGGGGGGGGGGGGGGAGAGGGGGGGGGGGGGGAGAGTTAGAGAGTTCCCATGTTTGTGGTGCTGCAAAGGAGCAGACATGTAGTACCCTGTAGTGCCATGTAGTACCCCGTAGTGCCATGTAGTACCCTATAGTACCCCATAGTGCCATGTAGTACCCCGTAGTATCCTGTAGTACCCTGTAGTGCCATGTAGTACCCTGTGGTGCCATGTAGAGCTATGTAAGCCATGTAGTACCCTGTAATGCCATGCAGTACCAAGTAGTACTCTGTGGTACCATGTAGTACCCTGTACCCTAACTAAACTACCCTATAGTAAACTACCCAGTGGTACCATGTAGTACCCTGTACCATAACTAAACTACACAGATTAATCTAAAGGTCAGTCCCCGACCAGGTGAGATCAAGGTAGGTTGAAGGAGAGAGAGAAAAGATGAGTCTTAAGCAGGGATTTAAAAGCTTCGACAGAGCAGGCGCCCCTGATGACGGCAGGTAATTTGTTCCACAGGTAGGGAGCGCGGTAGACAAAGGCTCTGTGGCCGGCGGATTTCTTTTTAACCCTAGGGGTCGATAGAAGCCCCGCATTTTGTGAGCGCAGAGCACGAGCGGGCGAGTATCGGGAGATGAGATCAGATAGATAGAGCGGTGCAAGCCCATTTAAAATTTTGTAGGTGAGGAGTAGCACTTTAAAGTCAGAGCGGGCTTGGATAGGAAGCCAATGTAGGGCGGACAAAACTGGTGTGATGTGATCAAATTTTCTAGTTCTAGTTAGTATCCGTGCAGCCGCATTTTGCACGAGTTGAAGATTTTTGATGCTTGAATTAGGTAAGCCTGAAAAAAGTGCATTACAGTAGTCCAGACGTGATGAGACAAAAGCATGAATCAGGGTTTCAGCATCAGCCAGAGTTAAAATGGGGCGTATTTTTGCGATATTACGAAGATGGAAGAATGCAATTTTGGTGACATTTTTTATATGTGCATTAAATGAGAGGGAGGAATCAAAAATGACTCAGAGGTTTTTTATGGTGGAGCTCTGGGATACATGACAGGTATCAAAGTTGAGGGAGATGTCCTGAAACAGGCCTCTGTGGTTTGGGGGGCCAACAATTAACATCTCAGTTTTATCTGCATTAAGGAGTAGAAAGTTTTGCGACATCCATTTTTTGACGGCAAGCAAGCAGGCCTCAAGGTTTTGTAGTTGGGAGGAATCATTTGGCTTAATAGGTATATATAATTGGGTGTCATCAGCGTAAAAATGAAAGTTTATGCCAAATTTGCGTGTGATATCGCCGAGGGGTAGCATGTAAATCGAAAATAGCAAAGGGCCCAGGACAGAGCCTTGTGGGACACCACATTGCACTGGGAGGGTCTCAGATGTTAAATCATTATAGACCACGCAGTGTGTTCTATCAGTTAAATAGGATTTAAACCAAGCTAGTGCGAGACCCCGAATGCCAACATGGTTCTCAAGCCGACCTAGAAGAATCGAGTGATCGATAGTGTCAAAGGCTGCACTGAGATCAAGCAATAAGAGCACAGAGGTGAGGTTTGAGTCAAGAGAGAGCAGTAAGTCATTTGTGACTTTGGTAACCGCCGTTTCGGTGGAGTGTAAGGCTCTAAAGCCAGATTGAAATGATTCATTAAGATTATTTGATAAATGGTCAGTAAGTTGCGTTGCGACGATCCGTTCTAACACTTTGGATAGGAATGGGAGATTGGAGATAGGTCTGTAATTTTTCAAGATTAGAGGGTCGAGGTTCGGTTTTTTAAGTAATGGTTTAATGACGGCTGATTTAAAGGCCAGGGGCACCACGCCAGTAGACAAAGAGGTGTTGAAGATATTGAGTAGGGCAGGGCCTAGAGTTGGGAAGAGTTTTTTGATGAGAGTTGCTGGGAGAGGGTCAAACAGACAGGTTGAAGGTTTAGCCGCGCCAACCAGTTTAGAGAGGGCACTAAGTGAGACGTTTTCAAGGCAGCATAGCGTATGACTGGAATCAAAGTCAGGGGGAATGCCCGTCAAAGGTTGGGAGGGACTCTGATTGTTGAGTAAAGCAACAATTTCATCTCTAATGAGGTCAATTTTCTTGGTAAAAAATGTCATGAATTCGTTAGCCGAGAACGCATGGTTTAGGGCACTTGGTTGTTTCTGCGTAAGTTTTGCAACTGTGTCAAACAGAAACTTTGAGTTGTTTTTGTTTTCATTTATGAGCCTGGAAAAATAAGAGGTTTTGGCAAGTGAGAGTGCCTTTTTGTAGTTACGTAAACTATCATTCCAGGCGAGGCGGAATACTTCGAGTTTGGTCGAACGCCATTTATGTTCAAGTTTGCGACAAGCCTTTTTAAAGGAGCGCGTTTCCTCCGTAAACCAGGGAGTTAGTTTTTGCGGAGCACGTTTAATTTTAGGTTTAAGGGGAGCGACAATGTCGAGGGTGCTACGAAGGGCGGCATTAAGTTTGTCTGTAAAGAGATCAAGGGGGCCAGAGTAAGAGAGGAAGGGAGAGAGGGTGTCTGGTAGGCAGTTAACTAGAATTGGGACAGTTGAGGCGTTAATACGACGGCTCATGTAGGATTCTACACTGTCTGGGCGAGAAACCGTCAGATCAATTTGAAATTTGATGAGGTAGTGGTCTGAGAGAGCAGGAACATAGGGGGAGACGGTCAAATTTGACACAGTGAGACCGCGGGCTAGGACTAGGTCAAGGGTGTTCCCACCACTGTGAGTGGGTTGGTCAACGATTTGAATGAGACCGACAGAGTCAATGATGTCGGTAAAAGCCTTATTTAGGGGATCTAGAGTTTTATTGGAATGAATGTTAAAATCACCAACAATTAAAATGTTATCTGAGCGCATAACAAGCTCAGAGATGAAAGTTGAAAATTCATCTAGGAAGAGGGTGTAAGGGCCTGGGGGGCGGTATAGGACAGCCATTACAAAGGATGCAGTGGAGGTAGGAATCAGACCGCCACACTTTCTGTTGGGTGGAGAGGGATGCAACAGGAGCACCTCAAACGAGGAAAACTTACAGTTTGCGTCAGATGTAAAGTTGTGCTTAGAGTCATAAATTAGAGCAACTCCGCCTCCTTTCTTGGAGGTGCGTGCAATGTGGGAGCTACTAAAATTAGGGGGTGAGGCCTCGTTTAAGGGCAGAAAATCATTAGGTTTAAGCCATGTCTCAGTGAGGCCAAATAGGTCGAGACTATGGTCTGTTATCAGTTCATTTACCAAAAGAGCTTTGGTTGGCAGAGAGCGGATGTTGATAAGGCCAACCTTCACACTCTCTGTATACTTAGCAGCGCGGTTTTCAGCCATGTGGGTAGGTTTAATCGCAATTAAGTTGGCATGGTTTATCGCACAAGGACGAGCTGGGTAAAGCGGAGCGTAACGGGATATTCTAGTTTTGATTGGGTATACAGGTTTAGGGGTAGAGTTAGAAAGAGAGGAGTGGGGAGCCTGGTGGAGGAGGGGCCGAGCAAGAAAGGTATAAGGATTGGCAGGGTCCATCAGTTTAGCATGACTAGCAGGCTCGCTAAGAGCCTGCACCCTGGCATGCTTGTGGGGTGGCTGTCAGCCCGAAGCTATAATCTTGTCTATATTGCGAGATAAGAGAGAGGCGCCTTGCATGTTAGGATGCACGCCGTCCTTTCTCAGCAAGCCAGGGCGCCCCCAGAAAGAGGACCAATTATCCACGAACCCTAAGCCCTGTTCTTTACAGTATTTTTCCAGCCATCGGTGTAGAGAAGCTGTCCTACTCACGAACTCATCATCATGCCGGTTTACAGGCAGGGGGCCAGAGAAGATTACTCGATGCCGACTCATCTTTCTGGCGAGGTCAGAAAGCCTAACTATGTTGATCTTTGTGACCTCAGAGACTTTCATCCTACAGTCATTATTTCCGACGTGTATAACAATATGGTCGAATTTATCTTCAGTGGGTGTGATACGTGGGTTACCTTTTGCCTTGACTATGCTATTCGCCAGAAATCTCAGGTTGGCTTCAATGTCGGTAGCTCTGGCTCCCCCATAACATTTGATCTCGGCTGGCTTGTCTAGCAAAATATGCCGGGTGATGGAGTTGCCAATCACAAGGACGGAACGACGGGGTTGCAGTGGAACCGGCTGCGTACTGGGACCGGAACCCGCAACACGTGTAAAATCATGTTGCGGAGCAGGTGCTGTTGAGGCCGAGGCCGAGCGGTTACACTGCCGCTTCGTAGTGGGCGCAAAGGCCTTGTCCTGAGCACTATGTCTGGGACTCTCCAGACGAGAAGACCCCGCTAGAGGCTCCTCAGAAAAGCCTGTAGTGTCCAAGACGTCTAAAGCTGACTGTTTTCCTGACTCAAGTTCAAGGACACGACTCTCTAACAGAGTTAACCTTTCTAGGAGAGAGGGACAGACAGGACAGACAGAACACATAGCCATGCTTACACCAGGTAGAGCAGGAACAAATAAAGATACGAAGTACTATGGATCAACTGCTAAAGGCTATGTGTATGAAGCCGATTGAAGGTTTAGCTAATGAGCTAAAACCAGTGGGTCGAGTAAGTTGACAAGCTAACAAGGCAAGACCAGAAAATGCAGGTACAAAGGAGTGGCCTGCTAGAGGAGGGCAGGTGAGGGGCAGTAGATACTCTAGTGCACTCGGTTGCCTCCTCGGATAACTCCAGCAGGAAAACTCCAAGTCTTTGTCTGTCTTAGTCGGTCGCCGGCGCTCTGCTGGCGCTTCGATAGACTACACTTAAATCCCTATTGAATATTGTCCCACACCTGTAGGGGGCTAGTCTCTGACTGATTGGACTAATTACCACAGGCTGCTCAAGTCAAACCCAATGGGGTTGCAGAGAGCCTGATTGATTAAGAACAAACAATTATCAAAATATACAATGGATTGAGTACTAACTTACATTACTCAGCAAGAACACAGTGAAGTCAGCTCAGGTTTTAGAGAAATGTGTGCACAGGCAAATGTATTTAACAAGCTTTGCCTCTGACTGATTGGACTAATTACCACAGGCTGCTCAAGTCAAACCCAATGGGGTTGCACAGAGCCTGATTGATTAAGAACAAACAATTATCAAAATATACAATGGATTGAGTACTAACTTACATTACTCAGCAAGAACACAGTGAAGTCAGCTCAGGTTTTAGAGAAATGTGTGCACAGGCAAATGTATTTAACAAGCTTTGCCTCTGACTGATTGGACTAATTACCACAGGCTGCTCAAGTCAAACCCAATGGGGTTGCACAGAGCCTGATTGATTAAGAACAAACAATTATCAAAATATACAATGGATTGAGTACTAACTTACATTACTCAGCAAGAACACAGTGAAGTCAGCTCAGGTTTTAGAGAAATGTGTGCACAGGCAAATGTATTTAACAAGCTTTGCCTCTGACTGATTGGACTAATTACCACAGGCTGCTCAAGTCAAACCAAATGGGGTTGCACAGAGCCTGATTGATTAAGAACAAACAATTATCAAAATATACAATGGATTGAGTACTAACTTACATTACTCAGCAAGAACACAGTGAAGTCAGCTCAGGTTTTAGAGAAATGTGTGCACAGGCAAATGTATTTAACAAGCTTTGCCTCTGACTGATTGGACTAATTACCACAGGCTGCTCAAGTCAAACCCAATGGGGTTGCACAGAGCCTGATTGATTAAGAACAAACAATTATCAAAATATACAATGGATTGAGTACTAACTTACATTACTCAGCAAGAACACAGTGAAGTCAGCTCAGGTTTTAGAGAAATGTGTGCACAGGCAAATGTATTTAACAAGCTTTGCCTCTGACTGATTGGACTAATTACCACAGGCTGCTCAAGTCAAACCCAATGGGGTTGCACAGAGCCTGATTGATTAAGAACAAACAATTATCAAAATATACAATGGATTGAGTACTAACTTACATTACTCAGCAAGAACACAGTGAAGTCAGCTCAGGTTTTAGAGAAATGTGTGCACAGGCAAATGTATTTAACAAGCTTTGCCTCTGACTGATTGGACTAATTACCACAGGCTGCTCAAGTCAAACCCAATGGGATCCAATGTCTTATTTCTCTATGGCATAATCGACCATAACATATAGATCGGGCATATTTGACGGGCTTCAATGTAACCGGCAGAACCGTTCGCCTCGCCCCGAGAAGGAAAAATGAAACCCGAGACCTGGGGCCATCCCACAGCCCTGGATACAATGTTAGAAAGGGTGCTCGATACCGCCGTCTAGCGTGATGCAGCCGGTATAGCACCTAGGCATTCTCAATGCGATTCCAAATGTTAACGCCGAGTCAGTGGGCCTGTACTGAATAGAAATATTGAATAAAAGAAATAACGATCAAATAACATATATATACATGGTTTCCGTTCAACAGTTGTCGGACAAACACGTATATAAACGTGGACGGCGCTGAATGAGTTAAGGTTAGGGTTAGGTTTGGTGTTTCTGACCTGGTGCTTAATGTTAGGGTTAGGTTTGGTGTTTCTGACCTGGTGCAACCTGTTAAGCCTGCTTTTCTTTATCATAAATCGATCAATAGAGACCGTATTAGATCCCCAATTATCATATCATGGGGAATCATTGGAAAGCCACACTCATTGGCTACAAGCCTGTGCAAAGATTTCCGAGATCGCCAAATGATTGACAGAGCTAGAGCCCCGGGAGTCTGGGGTGGTAATGTGTACTTTTGCGTACTTTGGGGCACGCCTCACATATCGGCATGTAACTCGAGAACCGCTGAACGGATTTTGTCACCTGAAAGGGCAATCGACAGGCAACAAATAGGGCTTTAATTCCATCTATATATTGTATTAAAAGAAATGCACACCCGAGCCACTAGAGGTCGGCAAAGAATCGTCCACATGTGGGCCCTTGGATGTTAAGAGGTTAATGTTCAAAAAAAATAATAATGTGTAGCGAAGAGTAAAGACCATAACCCTATCAAAAACAGTAGTCAAAGTGTATATTTTCATTTTTACCGATGTTTTATACGATTTATCAGAAATACGAATTTATCGGAAAATGCTAATTATCGTAAAAACCGTAAGGAAATTACTAAATCCAGATTCAACCCTGCCATTGGAAAGAGGAGCATTTTCCCTATCCATAGATGTATGATTTGGCCATAATAAGGTCAAGGTCAAGTTCAAGGTCAAATATGAATTTATAATTAAAATCGATTATCATTAATTACTGTATCTACAAATCCTTCTGTTTAATCATCTTCCCGCGGTTAATTTGCTTAGATTTTTTTTACACATGATCTCAATAAGGTGGTGAGCATTTTCGCGTGCCCCGCAGATTTAACATGATCAAATATGCAAAAATCATAAATCATAATTCATATTCTCCTTTTCTTCATTACAATTTACTCAGCCTAGTAACAGACACAATATTTCTGACACTGGAAATACATACCCCCAGGTCCCTAGATGTTCCTAGATACCAATAACATGCAAATTGACCTTGCAGAAGTGGAGCAATCTTCCATTTACTTAGGCATGTACCTTTAGGCGAAAACGGTCTACAGATTAACAGGTTAGGTTAGGTTTGATGTTTCTGACCTGGGCCCTCATTCATCAACGTGTTCTACGCACAGATCTGTGCTTACCCTGTGCGTACGATCATTTCTAAGCAAAGAGTGGGATTCATCAATTTCGATTTGAACTTGACTCCGTGCTTACATCTACGCACAGGTCAGACCAGGCGTACCTGGCGCCCAGTGGTAGAATATATTATTACAACAAGGAAATGAGCTTCTGTGCATAATAACACTGGCATGTTCTGTACGAACCGTAGTTCATTATAGTTCATTGTAAAATAGCAACAGTAGTGTAATTATGGTCAAAACCCTATAAATAGCATTTGGAATAATAGATCTTTCTCTCAGAATGAATGCAGCATGGTTTATATAGCGTTATCGGAATATACGGGGTGTAGGCTACTGACTGACTGCGCTCCGCGTAGCTTGATTGATTGATTGATTGATTGAAAAGTTTATTAACAGATTGCAGAATGGGTACAGTACAGTACAGCTCTGTACATACAATTGTTAATTGGGGATGCAGACCAGAGAAAGACTTTCGTATTGTTTACATCAGGGTCCCCCATTTTCAATTCATCATAAATCATAAAGCTCAACTCGTTATTATTTTGCGCAGACCGCAGAAACACGGGAACATTTTGATTATATTTAAAAGGCTTTACGTTAAACGAAACAAGTGGAATTTCGAAGCTGTAAGCAGAATACAAGTCATATGAATATAGTGTTCTTCCCCCTTTTTACTGTATAAGAAAGAATAGAAAACGCATTGCAATGACACCAGATAGTGGACAGACTATGTATATGATGGGATTCAAGTTCGCGTTTTTGTTGATCATAGGCATGCTGTCAGAGTATGATATCAGAACATTTGTCGTCACAGATCATGTCCTAATAGAACAGGCTATGGCATGGATCATGATATTGTGTGGACTGTTATTATTACTGTCTGTACCGGTACCACCCATTGTGACAACAGCCTTGTGAGTCCCGCACACAAACATGATGGAATTCAAGTTCATGTATTGAAAGGCAGGCTACATCATACATGCAGTGAGATTCATTGCTACCCAATACTGACATCAAAATAGATTGTAGTATGCCTCTAGAAATCATATGCAGCAGGTAGAAAATTGACGGGAGATCCATCGCGATTTGGAATAAAATTGAGGAGAACTTTAATCCCTGGGTATTAATCAAACAACACGGGAAAAGGCAGTCATATTCCAGCGCGGTATTTATTAGTGTTTGCGCTGCCCAGGCAGCAATGGTTAATAGATATCATATCCGACATCACCGTAAGTGTACACGTCTGTCAGCCTGTCTCATGACACGCTTCCCTCGGCTTAGTCCATTTTTCCACATTTCATGGGTGTATTTCATTACCGTATATGGTTAATCGGGGCGTTTCTGGTATGCAAATACGTGAAAGCGTGCACGAGCCGCGGCGCAGAGCCAAGGTGGGATTCATCATGACAGGTGTGCGTAGAGCCTGCGTACGCACGTGTGATGAATCCCGACTTCCCTGTGCGTACACTAGTTCTACATTCCGTGCTTACGTGTGGAAATAGAACATGTTCTACGCACACATTGATGAATGAGGGCCCTGGTGCCTAAGGTTAGGGTTAGGTTTGGTGTCGTAGAAAATGTTCTATTTCCACACGTAAGCACAGAATTTAGAATGAGTGCACGCACAAAATAAACGGGATTTGCCACACGTGCGTACGCAGGTTCTACGCACACCTGTCATGATAAATATCACCTTGGCCCTGCGCCGAGGCTTGTGCACACTTTCACGTATTTGCATACCAAAACCGCCCCGATTAACCATATACGGTAATGGACACCCCCATGAAATGTGGAAGAATGGACTAAACCGAGGGAAGCGTGTTATGAGACAGGCTGACAGACGTATACACTTACGGTGATGTCGGATATGATATCTATTAACCATTGCTGCCTGGGCAGCGCAAACACTAATAAAGACTGTGCTGGAATATGACTGCCTTTTTCCGTTTTGTTTGATTAATACCCAGGGATTAAAGTTCTTCTCCAATTTTCTACCTGCTGCATATGATTTCTAGAGGCATACAATCTATTTTGATGTCAGTATTGGGTAGCCTATATAAACAATAATACGAGAGCATACAAGAACAATGAATGTAGCCTGCCTTTCAATACATGAACTTGAATTCCATCATGTTTGTGTGCGGGAGTGGGTGGTACTGGTACAGTAATAACAGTCTACACAATATCACGATGGACCATGCCATGTAGCCTATGCAGGGCCGCCTCAGGGGGTGTGCGAGCAGTGCGGTCGCACAGGGCCTCGCGGGAGGGGGGCCTCGCAAAAAAAAAAAAAAAAAACAAAAAAAAAATTAATTTTTTTTATTGTTTTTTTTATTTATTTTTTATTTTTTTTTGCGAGGCCCCCCTTCCCGCGAGGCCCTTTTTCATCACAGATCTAAAATCTAGTTTTGCTTATATGCTTATATATTTCACATTAGACACGTTTGTAGAATGTGTCTGACTTGTTCCTGGGTCCTGCAGACATACTCACTATTGGAGCTCAGCTGGGGTTCTGCAGCAGCAGGCAGGTTTCAACGAAGGGAGTGGTTTTACTTACGTCATGTGTAGACAGTAGTACGCCCGCCGGCGCCGCGTGAGTCGAGATGCTTCCAGCGTGAGTCAGCTGCGTTTGACTATTTCATTTTCAGCGTGCAGCTTTTGACTATGCTTAGTCAAAGACGAAGACGAAGAAAGAGGTCGGTCATTATCATCATTATCAGTCGGTCGGTCGGTCACCAAGGAACGTTGACGAAAGGCCTCTCGCTAGCGGGACAAATGGCCGGAGCCATGATGTCGGCTATTAGCTAGCTTAGCTAAATGCTAACTAGCGTTAGCTAACCTATCCAGAGAGGCGAGGCGAGTGGATGTCTTTTCAAAAGAAGGAGAAGATAAATTGTGAGCAGATAAATCTGTTAGGCAGCAATACGCCGAAAGGTGTCCAGTCTGCCGGAAAGTACTCGAAGAAGAAGAAGAAGAAATTACACCGTGGGGCCAAGAAAGTCTCCTTCCACGTTGATACTGCGTTATGGTGAGTGACCGTGAGTCAACCTATGATTATATACCCGCCGTGGATCTGACATCTCTCTTTCTCTCTCTCTCTGGAGCCAAACTGGTCGACTAGCTAATACTACTAGTAGCTAACGCTAACGGTGTGTGCCTGGTGGTGAGAGCACCTGGCTGTATGCATGTATACCATGACAAGGCAGCGAGAGGCCTTTCGTCAACGTGGAGACCTGTGTTGCGGCCTTTCGCCCTGCGCCCTCGTGCAGGTAACTAAGATTAATGAAAATGTCATGACATTACCCCACTCTTCCTTCCTTCCCCTCCCGAATGTTTTGTTAATAACGATGTTTTTTTCCAGGCAAAACATATGCTACTTCACAACATTTGGAGATACGACATGTGCTGTGTGTGAATGGTGTAGCTTGTGTAGCTTGTGTAGCTTGGGTAGCGTTGGGCCATTGGCCAAAGCTGTGTGTGGCCTGGTGTCTCACAGTACCTGGCTAGCCTATTTAGCTGATGTCGGCCATTGGCTCCTTGCTTTGGTTTCTCTGGTATACCCTGCTCTTCTTGTTGGATTTAAGTGTTGATCTTTGTCCTTTTGAATCTGTCATACATGCTCTAGTCTCTCTCTAACACACACACACATGACAAACACACATGTTCTCTCTCTCTCTCTCTCTCTTTCTAACACACACAGTCTGCCTATGGCGGCCTTTCTCGATGGCTAGGCTGTGCTCAAGGATCTTCAGTCACAGTGCTCAGGTATTCTGCCACTGTGTACTCTCTGTTTAGGGCCAAATAGCATTTCAATTTCTTTCCAATGTGTCTCTCTCTCTCTCTCTCTCTCTCTCTTTTGATCTTTGTCCTTTTGAATCTGTCATACATGCTCTAGTCTCTCTCTAACACACACACACATGACAAACACATGTTCTCTCTCTCTCTCTCTCTGTACACTGTATATTGACTGTAGAACGGGAGCTCTCTCTCGCTCTCTCTTTTGCTATATGTTGACTGTATCATGCCCCGCCTCGGGCAGCGCTATTATTTAAGAATATGTTGACTGCATATAAAAAAATATATATATATATATATATATATATATATATATATATATATATATTTTTTTTTTACCTTTGGGGGGGGGGGGGGGGGGGGGGGGGCTCGTGTTAAATCTGGTGCAGGGCCTCGCATTTCTCCCAGGCGGCCCTGAGCCTATGTTCTATTATGACATGATCTGTGACGACAAATGTTCTAGAATGTTTGATTAAGATATCATACTCTGACAGTGTAACTGAGGGGTACAATTCCCTGACTGTATTGATAAGTATGGTATCATTAAACCACTACCGCTTTATGTACTTTAACTACTGGCCACACAGTACATGATATAGATATGATGAACACTTTCCCACCATGAAACCAAGTCCACACAAATGTATAAGTCGAATATTTAATATATAGCAAAGGGTATATACAACCTTCACTTAATGACATTTATGATTTGAATGCACTTGTAAGGCTAATGAGTATTCGTAGGCAAATCAACATTGAATGTCCAATCTCTGGTTACGCAGGAAGCAAGTATACAACCTGGTTCTTTAGGGAACTATAGCGATGGTACTTAATGATTATAGCTGGATACACTAAAGGGGGTCCCGCTGGTTGTAAGTCAGTAGGGGGGGGGGGGGGGGTTTGGAGAGCCGCTGGCGATATCCCATCTGGCCAACGATTTCAGAGTGCTGAACACGGTGCCCACAGAACCTTGGTCCACAGATGAATACAGTTGGGCCCTCTTGTAGACGGTAGCTGCCGGTCCACAACGAAGAGACGTGAGGCGACCTCACTCGGGGTAGAGCGCCGTCTCACCTGGACTCCTCTCGGGGGGTAGTTCCAACACTCACCAGTGTTGGCTGTTATCCATGGCATAATCAAAGCACCCAAAGCAAGTAGATAATCCAAGCCGTGTAGGGCTCGCCGTCGTCCGGGTAAGGTAATCCAATGTGCAGGTCCACTCGTCCTTGCCCAGAACTCCTCGGATGAAAGCACCACACGTGGTCTGCCCAGCCTGGTTAAGACTCTAGATAACGCGAGGAAAACGATGGGGGTACTACTCACTGTATAACTCTAACCGAACGATGCACCATACATAATAGACTATTATTAACTTAATAGAAATACGTCCCACTCGACGGTATAGTGCCAAACTATGACAATTCAACTATTAATCCACACGATGTCTCAATGCCATTCTGAGGCCAAGTTGACCATACTGCACCACACGTGTATCGTGGGTGAGGCTTAACGTCTTGCCACTAGGTTGGAGGGTAAAGAACTAATGGCTAAGGGACTAAAAGAAAGTTCTACTTTACTTGCGCCATATATATATATGCGCTGTGAACAAATAGTACCATTCGTATTTCGCCAGACGTATTCCTACGCGGAACCGGGCTAGTAACGACATGTTCGTCGGCACGATTGAACTTGAACCAAGGGGCTTGGCTGCTGGCGCCAAGTTCTTGTCCAATGAGAGAATGAAACTATTATGGGCTGTTAGTAGACTAAAGGGATATTCAGTGTATATGTACAAGGAATATACAAGGGATATCAAACGATATACAAATACTATTAAATATATATCCATAAATAAATATATATATTCGGTTTAATCTGATCCTTCACAACAGCCGCCCCCTAATTAGTCCCACCTAATTAGCTAAGCAGAGACAGATTGACCGCACTGTCTACCACTCAAGGTCCGCTGTAAGGGTCAGTCAACTCACAAAGTCATGGGGTCATGGGGTCATGGTCGTCATCGATAGTGTCTGGGAGTCTGGGCAGTTCTATTAGCCTCGCCACGGGTCGTGTGTAAGTTCGCCCTTGGACGAGCACCTCAGCTGCTCGGACCTTGCCATCGGCACCGGTGATCACTTTGCTTACGCGGCCAGCCGGCCACATAGCTCTGGGTAGTGACTGGTCGATAATCATGACGACTGTTCCTTCTGTCAAATTGTCTCTCTCTTTTACCCACTTCTGGCGGGTCTGTAGAGACGGTAGGTAGTGGAGTAGAAAGCTGTTCCAAAACTTGTCAGCTAGTACTTGACTGTACCTCCACATTCTTCGGCCGTTCGCTTCTTCAGGCCTGTACATTGTCTGGGGTAGCGCGGGGTCCAGCCGCCCCATCAAGAGTGTGTTGGGGGTGACTGGGTCGACATCTGCTATATCACTGGAGACGTAGCCGAGGGGCTTGGAGTTCAATACTCCCTCGATCTCCGTGAGGACTGTCATTAGGACTTCTTCCGCTACAGTCTGGGCCCCAAGCACGGCGTACAGGGCTGTCTTTATAGAACGTACTTCTCGTTCCCAGGTTCCACCGAAGTGGGGTGCGTTCGGGGGATTAAACTGGAAGTCAATCTGGGATGGAGCGAGGTGGGTCTTAAGTTCTGGGCCCATAGCTTGGAAGCTCTCTCTCAGCTCTCTTTCGCCGCCTTTGAAGTTTGTCCCGTGATCAGACAACAATGTAGACGGTTTTCCTTTCCGTGATGTGAATCTTCGGAAGGCCATAAGGAATGAGTCTGTGCTCATGGTTGGAAGGAGTTCGATATGTATCGCTCTGGTGGTCATGCATTTGAATACAATACCCCACCGCTTCTCGGTTCCTCTTCCTTTCTTTATATACAACGGGCCAAAACAGTCCATGCCTGTGGAGTGGAATGGCTTGTCGCCGAGTCGGAGGCGACAGGGAGGTAGGTCAGCCATCCGGGGTATGCTGGGCTGCGCGCGCCACTTTCGGCAGTCTAGACAGGTTCGCTGGAAGCGTCGCACTGCTTCTCTTCCTTGAAGTATCCAATAGCGACGTCTGATCTCCGCGAAGACTCTCTCTGCTCCTGCGTGGTGTACATCCTCGTCGTATTTCTTTATGATCAGCTCTGTGACCTTGTGTCGGCTGTTCAAGACTATCGGGTACTTAACGTCATCCGGTAGATCGGGGGCTCTCCGCAGACGACCACCCACTCTGATGAGATTATGGGCGTCGCTCTCGGGTGCCAGGTGGAGCAATCTGCTGTCTGATGGGACGGGCTTTCCTCCCTGTAGACAGTCTAGCTCGTCGGGGAACGAGTCTCTCTGGGCTCGTTGTAGTAGAAGAAGTTCTGCTTCTTCGTAGTCAGCTGCTGAAATGTCGGCAGTGGGCTGAATCTCTGGGTGGTGCCTCAGAAATGTCTTTAGTTGCGCACTCTGTAGAAGTGAGGCAGTCATCTATGTTGGGGTCTGTGGAGGCGACTGTGCTCAGTCCACAGAACATAGGTTTCTTGTTCTCAGCCTCCTCTTTACTCGCCTCCCGTGGGGTGGGCGTAGGCCACTCTCCTTCCGGGAGCTTGAGGAACTCTGGTCCGTCACTGTAGATGTTGTGACGGGTGAGGTCATCTAGGGACATTCCCCGGGTGATGACGTCAGCTGGGTTGTGTTTGGTGTCCACATACCGCCAGCTCGCTGCTTCTGTTAACCCTTGAATCTCGGTGACTCTGACTCCCACGAAGACTTTGTATCTGCATGAATCAGACTTAATCCATGTGAGTACTGTTGTGGAATCTGACCACAAGATTGTTCTGTGCACCGGAATGGTGAGTTCACGTTGGATTAACGTGGCTAGATGCGCTCCTGCTAGGGCTGCGCAGAGCTCTAGACGCGGGATAGATTGTTGCTTTCGTGGGGCTATTCTTGAGCGAGCCAGGATGAAAGCAGTGTGTATCTCTCCTCCCTTCTCTTGGGCACGCAAGTAGGCCACCGATCCATAGGCTACTTCGGAGGCGTCACTGAAGACGTGTAGATCCATCTTGCATGTCTCTGGCCTCACTGTGGGTGGGAAGTAGCTGCGGCGTATATTGACGCCTGGGAGTGAGCGGAGCTCCGTCTCCCACTCTCTCCATGTGGAGGCAAGGGGTGCGGGTATTGGGTCGTCCCAGCCCTGGTCCTTGTCCCATAGTGCTCGTACAATCATCTTTGCCCTGGTGGTGTAAGGTAGAATACATCCCAACGGGTCATATTGTCTGGCGAGTGTTCTCTACACACTCCGTCTGGTGGTCGGTATCGCCGTCGACCTTCCCTGCTCCGTGGTCAGGGGTTTGTGTCTATAGTGGAGCGAGTCTGTTTTGAAGCGCCAGACTAGTCCTAGTGTCATTTCTTGGGCTTCTCCTGGGATTGTCGCCATCCAGGTCTCGCTGCTGGCAGCCTTGTCCGCGGGGGAGAGGCTGCGCAATACGTGCAGGTCGCTGCTGGCCCACTGCCTGAGATCAAAGCCGCCTTTGATCAGGGAGGCGCGTAGCTTGAGTAGGAGAGCCTCGGCTTCTTCTTGAGTCGAAACGCTTTGTAAACAGTTGTCCACGTAGAAACTGTTCTTCACACTGTGTCGGACCTCTTCATCTGCTGCTGGGTCCTCTGCGACGTGTTTCTGCAGTGCAAATGTAGCACAGCACGGGCTGCATGTGGTTCCGAAGGGGAGGACTTCCCATTGGTAGATGGCTGGGTGCTCATCTCCGATCCTCTCTCTCCATAGGAACCGCAGTAGGGGCTTATCCTCCTCCACTAGTCTCACCTGCAGGAACATCCCTTTGATATCCCCGCTGATAGCCACCTTGTCCTGGCGGAAGCGTAGTAGCACGCCTAGTAGAGAGGGGCCGAGTGTGGGGCCGGGCAAGAGCTCTTTATTCAGATTCTGGGATCCGATCTGGTAGCTGCAGTTAAACACAATGCGATCCTTGCCGTTGTGGTGGACCTTGTGGTGCGGCACGTACCATGATTCGGTCGTCTGATCGGCCTCTTTAATGTCAATCTTCATTACGTGTCTCGCTGTGATTAGCTTCTCAATCTCAGCGCGGTACACACTCTCTTGAGCGGGGTCTTTGGCTAGGCGCCGCTCTGTGTTCAATAGATACCGCTCCGTAGCTTCTTTCGTGGCGTGAAAGGTGGGCATTCCCTCTCGCCTCAGGAGTGGAGTTGCGTATCTCATCACTCCGCCGACTGTGACTCTCTTTGTCCCTTGCTCGAGGAGGTTTATGGCGTAAATGTCTTCTTTAGAACGAATGTCTTTCTTTTCGTTCTTAAAGGGCATTGTCTCTAGTGTCCATAGCCTCTCGACATGCTGCAGGAGAGTGGTGTCTTCTTCTGTCACTCTGGAGTGGAGGCAGCTAGTGGCTGCTGTTCGGTTGAGAGATTTAGCGAGGGGGCCTTGTAGTGTCCATCCTAGGCGGGTCTCGACTGCTGCAGGACAGCCTCTGGGTCCTGTATGGACCCGGTCTATCGGGACTATGAGGTCTGCATGGTCGGAGCCTATCAGCAGGGTCGGGGTGGCGCCGTCTATGAGCGGGATAGGTAGTTGACGCAGGTGCACATATTTATCCATCAGCTTGGCGATGGGGTAGGTGTACTGTGATAGTCCTATTTCTTGGCTGGTGAAAGCATTTGTAATCCTATACCGTCTCTCTGGCTGCCCGCTTGCTGCGATAGTGAAGGAGACATTCTCGCCTTTTATCGTCTTTAAATCTCTTCTTATTGTCCGAATCGTCATCTGGTTCTCGCTCCCCCGCAGTCCCAGCTGGGCCGCAGCGGACGCGAGCAGAAGGGTCTTCTCTGACCCGTCATCAAGGACGGCGTAAGTGTCCATGACTTTATCTTGGTAGCTCAATGTTACACGGACTACCTTTAAGAGCACTTGGGCGCCGCTGCTGCTGGCGGGGTCAATGTACATGACACTTGCCTTGGTGCTGCTTGATGGTGCAGGTGCAGGCTTTCTTCTGTTACTGTCGTGTAGGACATCTAGGTGGGCTCCGTCACACCGACTGCACCTCTTCGTTAGGCGGCACTCGGCTGCCATGTGACTGCGCGCACATCGGTAACAGCGCCTGTTGGACTTTATCCATTGACTCACTTCTTCTGCATTCATCTTTGTGATCAGGTCACATTGTGACAGCCAGTGTTCCTTCTCGCAGTACGGGCACACCATCTTCCACTTCTCTTTTCTCGAGGGGGTACTGTGGTTCTTACTGCTCGGTACTGATTCTGATTGGTGCATGACAGTCACCGATCTTCTTCCATCGTTTATTCTCCTGGGTCCCTCTCTGGAGCTTGGTGTGCTCCGCACGAACGTATCCAGTCGTAAGCTGCTGACTTCTCTCGCCAGGAAGTCGGCTAGATCGAGGAGGGATGGTTCGGGACCGTTAGGATCACGGTGGTCTCTCTGCCGCCTAAAGCGCTCTTGTCTGGCGGGTGGCAGCTTCTCTAAAATCCTCTCGACGTTAGAGTTGGCGTATAGCTCGTGCATACCCTTTTCTCGTTGCGCTCCCAGCATCCCTACCAGGGACTGCACTTTTATAGACAGGTCGTCTAATGAGCGATTGTCTGTTGCTGGGGGTAGGCGGTCAATATGCCTTATCTCTTGGATTACGTAATCCCATATACGTCCATATCTCTGGTCCAGCACTGCTAGAGCCGCGGTGTATGGGGTCGTAGAGGTGGCATAGGCTAGCGCTATATTGTGCGCTCGGGGTACTTTCAGGTGCTTCAGTAATATTGCATACTTGTGACGTTCATCAACGACATCCACCATCATTGTCTCTAAGCACATTCGGAGCTCCGTGTACTGTGCCCGATTCTCATGGGTGAAGTCTGGGATGGTCGGTGTGGCAATGTATGACGCCGTGGATGGCTGATACATCGGCGAGCATTGGGGGAGAGGCCTCCTAGGCGAGTCTCCTCTTGCGCCTCTCTGTGGGCTGGTACCGGCAGGGTACCATGGCCCGCTGGTCCAGGTGCTATTCCTCGGGGCTGGTCGTGCGTCGTGCTCACCCGTGAATATAGTCGGGGGTCTGTAGCGCAGTGCCGCGGGGGTATAGCCTGGGCTGTACTGGACCTCCTGGTCCTGTGGAGTACTGTGCTGTCGTCGGGCTTGGTTCTCCTCCTCTCCCTCTTCTTCTTCTATCAGGTCCTCTAGATCCTGTAGTCGTTTATTTAGCTTCTCCGCAGTGTATGCTGCTCCTTCCTTGTAGCTGGGTCTCGCTTGGACCGGTTGGGGAAGGGGGTCTGCGGGGGGTATAGGCTTGGTCTGTTGGTCAAGTTCAGGGTCGCTTGCTCGGTTAGGAGACGCTGCCCTTGACTGTTGTCTCGACGAGTTCCTTGAACCCCTGGCGGAGGGAGAGGGTGTTGCCTTGAGGATCAGCTGCTCCATTAGTTGCGCTTGTAGCTTGTCGCGCTCGGCTTGTAGTCTGTCGCGCTCGGTTTCGCGCTGGATGAGAGCGAGGTCGCGCTCTGCTTCTCTTTGGGCACCGGCAGCGGCACGCTGGGTGTCTGCTCGGTCTCTTGCCATATTCTCTTCCGTCTGAAGGCGTCTCATCTCCAGGCGTATGCGCTCTTCTTCGCTCCGTTGCTGTGTCTGGAGTCGATCGCGTTCACCCTGAAGTCGATCGCGTTCACCCTGGAGTCGATCGCGTTCGGTAGAGGCTGTCAGGCTGACGAGGAACGCCTGTGATAGCATCCTCTCCGCTTCGCTGGGGGAAGACGGTTGTAGAGGTGAGCCGCTCCTGGCGGTACTCGTTGGGGAGTCCTGGAGCTCTATTTCCTCGGCGCTCTCCTCCTCTTCTTCCGTGCAGAGTTCTCTCTCTGTAGGGTTGTCTTCCTCCCGGGGCTGGTCGGGGACTACTTCTTCGGTATTGGCGGGGGGTAAAGGCATGTCTGTTCCCTCCTGGTCCCCACCGTGACCTTGGTCAGTTACATTAGAACCCACTAGGGCCTCTGTGGTCGGGGTAACCTGGTCGTTAAGGTCAGACATAATTTTACTTTCTACTTTTACCGCGTTTACCATTTGTAGAAGGCTAGGTAGTTGACTGACAGCGTAATCCTCTAAGTACGGAGGTGGCTGTCGTCTGCGCCGCGGGCGTTCTACGTTAGGAGGACCGTTTCGTGGAGTGTTCATCATAGGCCATTTCAATATTAATAACACTATATTAATATTACACTAGTTACCCTCCGGCTCGAAGGACCAATTGTAACTGAGGGGTACAATTCCCTGACTGTATTGATAAGTATGGTATCATTAAACCACTACCGCTTTATGTACTTTAACTACTGGCCACACAGTACATGATATAGATATGATGAACACTTTCCCACCTGATGAAACCAAGTCCACACAAATGTATCCGTCGAATCTTTAATATATAGCAAAGGGTATATACAACGTTCACGTAATGACATTTATGATTTGAATGCACTTGTAAGGCAAATGAGTATTCGTAGGCAAATCAACATTGAATGTCCAATCTCTGGTTACGCAGGAAGCAAGTATACAACCTGGTTCTTTAGGGAACTATAGCGATGGTACTTAATGATTATAGCTGGATACACTAAAGGGGGTCCCGCTGGTTGTAAGTCAGTAGGGGGGGGGGGTTAGGAGAGCCGCCGGCGATATCCCATCTGGCCAACGATTTCTTGGGAGAATTCAGAGTGCTGAACACGGTGCCCACAGAACCTTGGTCCACAGATGAATACAGTTGGGCCCTCTTGTAGACGGTAGCTGCCGGTCCACAACGAAGAGACGTGAGGCGACCTCACTCGGGGTAGAGCGCCGTCTCACCTGGACTCCTCTCGGGGGGTAGTTCCAACACTCACCAGTGTTGGCTGTTATCCATGGCATAATCAAAGCACCCAAAGCAAGTAGATAATCCAAGCCGTGTAGGGCTCGCCGTCGTCCGGGTAAGGTAATCCAATGTGCAGGTCCACTCGTCCTTGCCCAGAACTCCTCGGATGAAAGCACCACACGTGGTCTGCCCAGCCTGGTTAAGACTCTAGATAACGCGAGGAAAACGATGGGGGTACTACTCACTGTATAACTCTAACCGAACGATGCACCATACATAATAGACTATTATTAACTTAATAGAAATACGTCCCACTCGACGGTATAGTGCCAAACTATGACAATTCAACTATTAATCCACACGATGTCTCAATGCCATTCTGAGGCCAAGTTGACCATACTGCACCACACGTGTATCGTGGGTGAGGCTTAACGTCTTGCCACTAGGTTGGAGGGTAAAGAACTAAGGGCTAAGGGACTAAAAGAAAGTTCTACTTTACTTGCGCCATATATATATGCGCTGTGAACAAATAGTACCATTCGTATTTCGCCAGACGTATTCCTACGCGGAACCGGGCTAGTAACGACATGTTCGTCGGCACGATTGAACTTGAACCAAGGGGCTTGGCTGCTGGCGCCAAATTCTTGTCCAATGAGAGAATGAAACTATTATGGGCTGTTAGTAGACTAAAGGGATATTCAGTGTATATGTACAAGGAATATACAAGGGATATCAAACGATATACAAATACTATTAAATATCCATAAATAAATATATATATTCGGTTTAATCTGATCCTTCACAACAATTATTATTATTATTATTATTATTATTATTATTATTATTATTATTATTATTATTATTATTATTATTATTATTATTATTATTATTATTATTATTATTATTATTATTATTATTATTATTATTATTATTATTATTATTATTATTATTATTATTATTATTATTATTATTATTATTATTATTATTATTATTATTATTATTATTATTATTATTATTATTATTATTATTATTATTATTATTATTATTATTATTATTATTATTACTATTACTATTATTATTATTATTATTATTATTATTATTATTATTATTATTATTATTATTATTATTATTATTATTATTATTATTATTATTATTATTATTATTATTATTATTATTATTATTATTATTATTATTATTATTATTATTATTATTATTATTATTATTATTATTATTATTATTATTATTATTATTATTATTATTATTATTATTATTATTATTATTATTATTATTATTATTATTATTATTATTATTATTATTATTATTATTATTATTATTATTATTATTATTATTATTATTATTATTATTATTATTATTATTATTACCCTTCAGTTCAGTTCAGTTCAGAGTTTTTATTTGCCACATGGAATAATACAATCATAGTTTCTTCATTAAACAATCATAAATAGCCATTCCATGGACAAAAGGAGCAGGAAGAAGAATAAATCTTATAATTACCTGCCCCTTATTCCTAAACTAACATGTATTTTCTTAATGGTCGGCATATAACCTTATTTACACAAATAATCATTTATACCATTATAAAAGAAACACAATCCACAGTTAAACAAGAAAAATTTAAATAATAATAATAATGATAAAGAATAAAAAAGAAAAGAAAGAGAAGAGAAAAAAAATGATCTCACTATTCAGATCACATTTTGATTTTCATACTGACTAAATATTTATTTTTTTATACATCTATCTCTGACCTGGGCATTATTACCCTATCTCTGACCTGGGCACACCCCCTTTGACCTGGGCACAGCCCCTTTGACCTGGGCACAACCCCTTTGACCTGGGCACAACCCCTTTGACCTGGGCACAACCCATTTGACCTGGGCACAGCCCATTTGACCTGGGCACAACCCATTTGACCTGGGCACAACCCCTTTGACCTGGGCTCAACCCATTTTCTCTTACTATAAAAACATACGTTTTACTTGATTCAGGAGCTCTATGGAGGATACTAGGCCTGGGTCTTCCGGGGGTCATCCAGCCTAACTCTTGAGCTATTTGCACTCTGATACTATGTTTGAGCTAAATAAACCTGCAGGTTAACTAAGTCTAGATTTGACCGAGTACATCCTGGATCCGGTTCATTCCTACACGCTGACGTTCAAGCTAAATGCACTTAAGAGAACCGTAATGTAGGAGTTTGAGCCCAGCTCTCCGCATTGCTATCAGCTTGGCTGGTCGTTCATACTAGGGATGCACCGATATGAAAATTGGCCACCGATACCGATACCGATTGTTCAACTAACACAATCGGCCGATACCGATACCGATACTTGTGGCAAAAAATAAGTATTTGTAATTTTTTTTAATATTTTTTTTAATTATTTTTTTTAATTTTAAATATTTTTTTTAATGAAACTACTGTATATTTGTATGTGTATGTTTGTATTTGTAGGCCTCTTTACTTACTTAAAAAAAGGAAACATCAAGAAATATGTTTATGGTATCAATATCCCTCTCCCAGTATCGTCTGGCGGCCTGCAGCGGGATACTATTTTCTCAACCAGAGCTTTCAACCAATGCAATGGAACCATTCTGGCGGCCTGCAGCGGGATACTATTCTCTCAACCAGAGCTTTCAACCAATGCAATGGAACCATTTTGATTGACAGTCGATTCGGCCAATTACGCCACACCGCTAGCACCCACCTCCTGCTGTTCTTACCACCAATCGGCAAGCGTTTATTAATTTTCTACTTCGGGGCATGCCGCCATTGATCTGCTTGCGAGTCAAACTCAGAACCACAACAAGCTAATACGTTAGCTGCCCGGCAGTGCCCGCCGACCAGCGCGCTCCACAGGATGGCCAAACGAGACACAATGATTTTACTGCAACAAATGTTATAATAAAACAAAGCCTTTCTATACATTTGTCTGGTTGAAAACTTTATTAACAGATTGCAGAATGTGTAGTTGGGTACGGAATGAGCAACGGAATGGAACCGAGCTATGAACGGCTTGCTTGCTATCTTCGGGTAAATACTATGCTGATGTAATTGAACGTGTAACTAACTATATAACGTTAATGCCACAAAACGAACGTTTGTGTCATTTTAACAGCAGATACTTTCTTAAATGCCATCCTCCCGACAGAGCGGTGTTGATGGGGAGCTCTGATGGGTTCGCTTGGTTGTGTTATTAGCATTGAACAGCTAACCGAAAGCTAGCGTTAACTAATGTTAATAATAATATGCTGATGTTATTGTCCGTGTAACACTAACTATATAACGTTAATGCCACAAAACGAATGCCTTGTTAATCATAAGTAGTAACTTTGATGCAGTAGCTTGTGTGTGTGTGTGGGGGACGGCGGGCGTTGTGCAGGTAGGTCGCGAGTGAACTTTTTTTTTTTGCCTTTTGACGCTACACAAATTGATGGTTATTTATCGGCGACTGCTATCGGCACATTTGAGCTTATCGGCCGATAGGCCGATAGCAGTCAACAAGGCACTTATCGGCCGATACCGATACCCGACCGATATATCGGTGCACCCCTGGTTCATACTAATACAATTGGCAGTATTAGGGGGTGGGAAGCTGATGGGTGGGGATCGGACGTTATGGACAGCGACTCCTACAGGCCGGTTGGTGTGCCTACGCAGCAGAATCAGGAAGCGACGGGGGCGGCGTGCCCCTCCCACGCAGACCCTCGACGCTGAGAGATCGCGCTGTGCAGGTGAAAAGATGCGACGGCTGCTTCCTCGAGTACCGGAGGGGACACGTGATGCAAGGCTTCGTCCACATTGCAGCCGGCTTGTGGGAGGCATGGCCTAACAGCGTTCGAGACAGGGGAGGGTAGAATTGGACGATATGAAATTGGGATGGGAGAAAAATAGAAAATGGGAGAAAAAGTAGATAAAAAAAAAACAAGAGAACCGTAATGTATAGAGCTGCTGCATACTGGAATTGTATACCTGTGAAGATAAAGATGATCAGCAACAAATTTACTTTTAAGAAAAAGTTGAAGGATGCTGTTATGAATGGTGACATACAGTTGAGTTACTGATTTATTTAGTTAGTATTGTATTTGCGGTTGGAGTTTTTTTATGAGATTTTGAAGATGTTTCTTATGTTTTTATTGTTTTTTTGTTACTGTAATGTAATCTACTGTAATGTTGTAGGTTGTGTGGTAGGACCCCAGGAAGAATAGTCTTTCACCCATGGGTGTAGACTAATGGGGATCCATAAATAAACATAAACATAAAGCAAAACGTCCTCAGTCTCCTCTGGAAATGGAGCCGCTGGTGAGATTTCTTGACCACTGTGTCCCTGTGTGGTGTCCTGGAGAGACCCGACCACTGTGTCCCTGTATGGTGTCCTGGAGAGACCCGACCACTGTGTCCATGTGTGGTGTCCTGGAGAGACCCGACCACTGTGTCCCTGTATGGTGTCCTGGAGAGACCCGACCACTGTGTCCATGTGTGGTGTCCTGGAGAGACCCGACCACTGTGTCCCTGTGTGGTGTCCTGGAGAGACCGGACCACTGTGTCCCTGTGTGGCGTCCTGGAGAGACCCGACCACTGTGTCCCTGTGTGGTGTCCTGGAGAGACCCGACCACTGTGTCCATGTGTGGTGTCCTGGAGAGACCCGACCACTGTGTCCCTGTGTGGTGTCCTGGAGAGACCCGACCACTGTGTCCATGTGTGGCGTCCTGGAGAGACCCGACCACTGTGTCCCTGTGTGGTGTCCTGGAGAGACCCGACCACTGTGTCCATGTGTGGCGTCCTGGAGAGACCCGACCACTGTGTCCCTGTGTGGTGTCCCGGAGAGACCCGACCACTGTGTCCCTGTGTGGCGTCCTGGAGAGACCCGACCACTGTGTCCATGTGTGGTGTCCTGGAGAGACCCGACCACTGTGTCCCTGTGTGGCGTCCTGGAGAGACCCGACCACTGTGTCCCTGTGTGGTGTCCCGGAGAGACCCGACCACTGTGTCCCTGTGTGGCGTCCTGGAGAGACCCGACCACTGTGTCCATGTGTGGTGTCCTGGAGAGACCCGACCACTGTGTCCATGTGTGGTGTCCTGGAGAGACCCGACCACTGTGTCCATGTGTGGCGTCCTGGAGAGACCCGACCACTGTGTCCATGTGTGGTGTCCTGGAGAGACCCGACCACTGTGTCCCTGTGTGGCGTCCTGGAGAGACCCGACCACTGTGTCCATGTGTGGCGTCCTGGAGAGACCCGACCACTGTGTCCCTGTGTGGCGTCCTGGAGAGACCCGACCACTGTGTCCCTGTGTGGTGTCCTGGAGAGACCCGACCACTGTGTCCATGTGTGGCGTCCTGGAGAGACCCGACCACTGTGTCCCTGTGTGGTGTCCTGGAGAGACCCGACCACTGTGTCCATGTGTGGCGTCCTGGAGAGACCCGACCACTGTGTCCCTGTGTGGTGTCCCGGAGAGACCCGACCACTGTGTCCCTGTGTGGCGTCCTGGAGAGACCCGACCACTGTGTCCATGTGTGGTGTCCTGGAGAGACCCGACCACTGTGTCCCTGTGTGGCGTCCTGGAGAGACCCGACCACTGTGTCCCTGTGTGGTGTCCCGGAGAGACCCGACCACTGTGTCCCTGTGTGGCGTCCTGGAGAGACCCGACCACTGTGTCCATGTGTGGTGTCCTGGAGAGACCCGACCACTGTGTCCATGTGTGGTGTCCTGGAGAGACCCGACCACTGTGTCCATGTGTGGCGTCCTGGAGAGACCCGACCACTGTGTCCATGTGTGGTGTCCTGGAGAGACCCGACCACTGTGTCCCTGTGTGGCGTCCTGGAGAGACCCGACCACTGTGTCCATGTGTGGCGTCCTGGAGAGACCCGACCACTGTGTCCCTGTGTGGCGTCCTGGAGAGACCCGACCACTGTGTCCCTGTGTGGTGTCCTGGAGAGACCCGACCACTGTGTCCCTGTGTGGTGTCCTGGAGAGACCCGACCACTGTGTCCCTGTGTGGTGTCCTTGAAGCTGCTGACCCTTTCAACCTCACCAATGTAGATGGGGAGGTCTCGGCCCTGTGTTCCACGATCATCTCTTTATTTGTACTGATGTTGAGAGAGGGGTTGTTGTCCTGCCACCAGCTGGTTAGTGTCTCCACCTCCTCTCTGTTTTTAAGGGGATGCAGACCAGAGAAAGGCGTTTGTCTTGTTTACACCAGGGTCCCCCATTTTCAATTCATAGTGACATTTATGACACACACAACATACATGAGATGATGCCGCAACTAACTGTGTATACTGACCGCCAGCCATGTTGGCTTTAACGTGGTGGCCAGAGTAGCTGCCCCCCTGTTCCTGCAGTGCAACCACCTGTTCACCAGAGGGGCCCCTGACTCCGCCAACCTGGTGGGAGAGCCATTTGGCTGTGCCTCCCACCGGCTACTCAAGGGACATTTCCCGGTTTCGTTTGTGCCACAGTGTATATTGAATTATTGGGTAACACTTTGTAATAACACTCAGTTATTACATATAACGTCTATAGGACGCTAGTGAGAGGACGCTGGCGCTCATCTGTTCGCCGCTTCTCCTACGTCTCTAAGTTTTAACCTGCTTTTTACCTGCTTTTTAGCTTTCTTTTAGACAAATGCACACGACTAAACGTAGATTTAGTTAGTTTTAAGTGTTTACCTGCTTTTTAGCTTTCTTAATTACACGACTAAACGTTAGATTGCTTCAAAGCGTCTTACCCTGGGATTTACTTTTGTGCACGGTCTTCGACTGATCTGACGGCTACCGATCACCAGCCGCCTGCCGGTCCCTCTCCCTCCCGACGACCCGATCCTCCTGTGTTCCACCTGGAGTCTCAGCTCTCCTGTTCCTCCCCCGGACTTCCACTCGCCTCCCGCCATGCTATGGTCCGTCTGGCTACTAGCACTCCAACTCTCTGCACCAAACATCAGTTCTCCGTGGCTAACAGTTAGCATTTGGCCAACCGCGTCGGCGCCCAGTATGTTGAAATACTCCATCCCGCAACTCCTGAGTCTCAACAACCACAACTTTCCAACGTTCGGCACACTCATAAAACAACTTGGACTTCTCCGCCGACCTCGCTACATCCACAGAAGCACTCAGAGGAAGTTTGTTTACTCCCAGTTTGGTCACCAAACCATCCCATCCATCTGCTCAGCTGATCGCCGTGTCGCACATCTGACGCGTCATCAGATCTCCGTTACAGCTGGCGCTAGTAGCTCGGGAAACCCCGCGAGACCTCTGCAGAACAGTATGGGGAGTATCGCGAGAGCAATACTCACAAAGGATTTTAGAAAACGTGGAGTGGATTTTAGCCTACTCCGGCCCTTACAACGACACACTCCCAGCACTCCTGCCCCTGTTCACATGACCAGTTTTGCTCTCCTCAACACTCGGTCCCTCAACAACAAATCCCACTACATCAATGACATCATCCTGGACCATAAATTTGACTTTACCTGCCTTGTCGAGACTTGGCAGATACCAAATGAGTTCCTAACACTCAACCAGGCCACCCCACCAGGCTACACATATCTACAACAACCCCGTGTTGGTAAGCGGGGTGGTGGACTTGCTGTTCTCCATCGTACCTGTTTCAAGGTTAAGGCTGTCCCCACCCCTCCTGCTACATCATTTGAATGCCTTGCCTTCAAACTGCTTGGCCCCCAGCCTGTGCTTGTCATCCTGATCTACCGTCCCCCCCCTCCCTCCCCTGTGTTTATTTCGGAATTATCTGACCTACTCACCTCTGTCAGCTCATCCATCTCCTCAATTCTCCTCCTTGGCGACTTCAACATTCACGTTGACAACATCACCGCCTCCGACGACCTCCTGTCCCTCCTTGACTGCCACAATCTCACCCAGCATGTAGATTTCCCCACCCACACCAGAGGCCATATACTGGACCTGGTGTGTTCCACCAAGACCATCACTCCCTCCAATCTCAGTGGCGTGGACCTCCACGTTGCTGACCATCTTGCCGTCAAGTTCTCAGTTTCTCTCCCCTCCTCCCCTGGCCGCCCACAGCGCCCCATGACGTACAGGAACACAAAAAACATCACCCCCACTGACCTCACCAACGCCCTGAGCTCCCACCTCGCTCATGATCCTCAGCTGCTCTCAACCATTGAGTTGGTGAACACCTACAACACAGCCCTAGCTGCCATCCTGGACTCCCTCGCACCCCTCAAAACCCGCACCGTCACATTTACACACTCCGCCCCCTGGTACACCCCTGAGCTCCGCTCCATGAAAGCCAAGGGCCGCCAGTTGGAGAGGCGCTGCAGGAAAACAGGCCTCGCTGTCCATGCCCAGGCCTACTCTGACCACATCATTTCCTACAGACTCGCCCTCACCCAAACCAAGTCCTCCTTCTACTCCGATATCATCTCCAAAGGACAAGGGAATTCCAAAGCCCTCTTCTCCACCATCACCAAACTCCTCAAGCCCCCCGACAACCCCCTCCAGACCACCTCCTCTGATCTCTGCAACAGATTCACGGAATTCTTCCAAAACAAAATCGACGCCATCTACCAGCAGCTCCAGTCTACTCCTGTGTCCCCCACACCTCCGGTTGCTAAACACGACCCTCTGCCCCATCCCACCCACTCCTTTTCATCCTTCTCCCTGGTGGACACCGACTCCATTACGAAGCTGGTGTCTGGCTCTAAATCTTCCACCTGCTCTCTGGACCCTATGCCCACCACCCTGGTGAAGGCTGGCCTGCCTGCCCTCTGCCCTCTCATGGTAGACATCATTAATTCATCCCTGTCCACTGGCTCCGTCCCTGCTGACTTAAAGGTGGCAGCAGTCACCCCAATCCTAAAAAAACCCGGTCTGGACCCCGATAACCTCAACAACTTCCGCCCCATCTCAAACCTCCCCTTCCTCAGCAAGGTCCTCGAGCGCGCAGTAGCCGCCCAGCTACAGAGTCACATGGCCTACCATGACCTGTTTGAACCACTCCAGTCTGGGTTCAGGGCTAAACACAGCACCGAGACCGCCCTGATCAAGGTGACAAACGACCTCCTCATGGCTGCTGATGCTGGCAACATCAACATCCTCATCCTCCTGGACCTCTCAGCTGCCTTCGACACCATCTCACACTCAATCCTCCTAGACCGCCTGGAAAGTGTCCTTGGCATCACTGGTACCCCCTTGTCCTGGTTCACATCCTACCTCACCAACAGGTGGCAGTATGTTTCCCTCGGGGGCTCCAGGTCAGCTCCAGCACTTGTCAAACAGGGTGTTCCCCAGGGTTCGGTGCTAGGTCCGCTCCTTTTTATGATTTACCTCCTCCCACTCGGTGACATCATAAGGAAACACGGCCTCCACTTCCACTTCTATGCAGACGACACACAGCTCTACCTCCACACCAAACCCTCGGCCCCCCTTCCTCCCCCCTCCCTCACTGCCTGCCTCCAGGACATAAAAATATGGATGACCACCAATTTCCTCCAACTCAATAGTAAGAAAACCGAACTCATAGTTGTAGCCTCCCCAGCCCTCCTCCAAAAGATCGACCACCTTGTTCTCTCCGTGGATGGCTACTCCATCTGCCCCTCCACAGAGGTAAGGAACCTGGGCGTCATACTGGACTCCACCCTCTCATTTCACCCTCAAGTCAAGTCTGTCACCAGATCCGCCTTCTTCCACCTCCGAACCATCTCCCGCCTCCGCCCCTCACTCTCCGACACCTCAGCGGAAACACTCATTCACGCCTTCATCACCTCCCGCCTCGACTACTGTAACGGAGTCCTTCTTGGTGCCTCCAAGAAGGTTCTGGATCGTTTACAGTACGTCCAAAACTCTGCTGCGAGGGTCCTCACGCGCACCAAACCCTGGCAGCACATCACCCCCACCCTGCAAAAACTCCACTGGCTCCCCATCAACTATCGAATCCCCTACAAGATCCTCCTCCTCACCTACAAATCCCTGCACGGGTTGGCCCCTTCCTACCTGACCAACCTACTCCACCCCTACACTCCAGCACGAGGCCTCCGATCCTCCAACTCCGACCTCCTCACCATCCCCCGCACCAGGCGTTCCACACTGGGAGACCGAGCTTTCGCTGCAGCAGCCCCCAGACTGTGGAACTCCCTCTCCCCCCTCATCCGAGGCTCTGACACCATCAACCTCTTCAAAACCAAGCTAAAAACCCACCTGTTCACACTTGCCTTCACGCAACACGGCCCCGCTCCCAAGTAGCCACCCCTGACTCTTTTTAAGCCACAGATTCCGTTGTTTTGTTTTGTTTTGTTGTTTGTTTGTTTGTTTGTTAATTTTAACCACTTCATCCAATTGGACAGAACTGCCTCCTTTTTTTATTTATTTTTATCTCTTATCTTATTTGTTTTTCTTGTTGTTACTATACACAGATCTTTTATGTATTTTATATATATATTTTTTCAATTTTATTACTTACTTTATTTTTTTCCATCCTTCCTTGTACAGTGTCCTTGAGTCTGAGAAAGGCGCTTCTCTCTTAAAATTCAATCTATTATTATTATTATTATTATTATTATAAGACCTTCATAAGGTATTTGTAGATAATGAACTAATCACGAACAAACATTATATACATTCGTAACTTTTTTAAATCATTATAACTATATTTGTATAACATCTACGATTTGTTCATGATTAGTTCATTATCTACAAATACCTTATAAAGGTCTTATAACCGAGTGTTATTATAAAGTGAATCAAGGATCAAGAACCAAGAGGTTTATTTGTCACATACATACCAGGGCATACAGTGAAAGCGGGTGTTATGCCTGCATCGATTGTGTTACCAATTATTGAGAAGAAAAAAAAAATCTTTTTACATACAGGTCGCCATAGGTCCACCTGTGACACTTGCTTCAATGGAACATGGTTTTACATAATGGACCATCGCCCTATTGTCATGGTCCGGGATATTTATATTTTCCCTCTGCTTCACTTGGACAATGAACTGAACTGCCTAGGCCGGCTGTCAGTCTGTTTGCGGTGGTGAATACGCATATGTCTGTCTCAAGGCTAGCCCTATATGCGTCATCAAAGCGCATGTAGGTGTTTTATGCTCTGTACCATTATTACTATCTAAACTGTAATAATTGTGGAATATACTGTAATGAGCTGTATGTGTATGATCCAAGATCATAGATAACAGAAAAAAATGTGAAGGTATTCTGTATTTTTGCATGTCAATATAAAAAGAAACTTGAACTTGAACTTGATATATGCCCGTCTCTCTGCCTCTCCTGCCAGGCCATGAACTGCCCCTTTCTCTCTCTCTCTCTCACACACACACACACACACACACACACACACACACACACACACACACACACACACACACACACACACACACACACACACACACACACACACACACACACACACACACACACACACACACACACACACACACACACACACACACACACACACACACACACACACACACACACACACACACACACACACACACACACACACACACACACACACACACACACACCACACACACACACACACACACACACACACACACACACACACACACACACACACCACACACACACACACACACACAACACACACAAACACACACAAACACACACACACACTCAGCCTCTCCAGCCAGGCCTTGCACTGCCTCTCACTCTGTTCCCCTCGCCTCTGCCATGAACAATCATTCCCCCCTCTCTCTCTCTCTCTCTCTCTCTCTCTCTCTCTCTCTCTCTCTCTCTCTCTCTCTCCTCTCTCTCTCTCTCTCTCTCTCTCTCTCTCTCTCTCTCTCTCTCTCTCTCTCTCTCTCTCTCTCTCTCTAGTATGTGCACTCATTGTTTAGTGTATTCATGTGTCCTTGTTTAGTCAGATTGTTCTTTTGTGAGCCATGTATTGCGTTTCTATTGTATAGGCCTATAGGTCCTTTTGTTTCCTGTAGTTATTTTCCTCCAGGCGTCTCTTGTATATAATCATCCCAGGTGTCCTCGTTTGTACTGGTTCC
>NW_028171903.1:0-16206 GCF_963971535.1 Notolepis coatsorum
CTTCTGTAGTGTGGTAGTGAAATGTTAACCTTCTGTAGTGTGGCAGTGAAAGGTTAACCTTCTGTAGTGTGGTAGTGAAAGTGTTAACCTTCTGTCATGTGGTAGTGAAAGGGTTAACGTCTGACTCAGCGTTTAGGGCTTTGCTTAGTTACCACCATGTCTGTGAAGACGGTCGGTGCGTAGCGTTAACTGCTCGGTGCAATTGGCGCCAGGCTTTGTGGATAGGGAGCATTTCTGGACGAGGCTAATTTGCATAGAAAGGAGACATGTTCGCCCATATTACCCTCATTTAAATACGCGCCAATAGCACCAGACGCAATGCTGACGGAACGCAGTTGCCACCTCCTTCCACCCGCTGCGCGTCCTCTGTGGATACCAAACTGAGTTTCAGAGCCATATGCACTGGCTATGCACACTCAACGGGCACTCTACAAAATGAAAAGGTCACTTTAAAAGGAAAAAAGTAAAGAATGGGTGATGAGTATCACCAGTATCAGTGATGAGGACGTTGCTGTCAGGCTCCGCCCCCAGTATCAGTGATGAGCGACGTTGCTGTAGGCTCCGTCCCCAGTATCAGTGATGATGACGTTGCTGGTAGGCTCCGCCCCCAGTATCAGTGATGATGGCGTTGCTGTAGGCTCCGCCCCCAGTATCAGTGATGATGATGTTGATGTAGGCTCCGCCCCCAGTATCAGTGATGAGGACGTTGCTGTAGGCTCCGCCCCCAGTATCAGTGATGAGGACGTTGATGTAGGCTCCGCCCCCAGTATCAGTGATGATGACGTTGCCTGTAGGCTCCGCCCCCAGTATCAGTGATGATGATGTTGATGTAGGCTCCGCCCCCAGCATCAGTGATGAGGATGTTGCTGTAGGCTCCGCCCCAGTATCAGTGATGAGGGACGTTGCTGTAGGCTCCGCCCCCAGTATCAGTGATGAGGACGTTGATGTAGGCTCCGCCCCCCAGTATCAGTGATGAGCGGTGTTGCTGTAGCTCCGCCCCCAGTATCAGTGATGATGACGTTGCTGTAGGCTCCGCCCCCAGTATCAGTGATGAGGACGTTGATGTAGGCTCCGCCCCCAGTATCAGTGATGCGGACGTTGCTGTAGGCTCCGCCCCCAGTATCAGTGATGAGGATCGTTGCTGTAGGCTCCGCCCCCAGTATCAGTGATGAGGACGTTGCTGTAGGCTCCGCCCCCAGTATCAGTGATGAGGATGTTGCTGTAGGCTCCGCCCCCAGTACTCAGTGATGAGGACGTTGCTGTAGAAGAATTTGACATCCTGGCTGAGTGATGCAAGGGGACACCCTTGCCCCCTTCCTTTTCGTCATAGTCCTCGACTATGCGCTCAGGAAGGCCATCAATGGACGGGAGCAGGAACTTGGTCTCACAATAACCCCAAGGAGATCGAGACGACACCCCGCCATAGTCCTAACAGACCTTGACTACGCGGACGACATCAGCCTGCTCTCTGACCAGGTGGAGCAGGCACAGGACTCCTGTGCAGAGTGGAGACGGAGTGCGCCAAGGTTGGCCTTAGGCTAAATGCCAAGAAAAACCGAGGTCATAATGTATAACATCCTCCCGGATCATCCACCTCTAGGGACAACAGGAGGCTCTGCTCTAAAGGAAGTCAGTGATTTCAAGTACCTGGGCTCGTGGGTCAACTCGTCCGAGCAAGACCTTAAAGTGAGGAAGGCACTTGCGTGGAGGGCTCTGAACGGCATGACCAGGTGTGTGAGAATCCAACCTCCCCGTCAAATCAAGCTCAACTTCTTTCATGCAACAGTTGAGTCTGTCCTTTTGTATGGCAGTGAATGCTGGACCTTGAAGCCCACCCTGCAGAAGTCCTTGGATGGGTGCCTGCACCAGAATGATGCGTGTGGTGCTCAACATCAACAGGGATGAGCATGTCACTAATGCAAACTTGTATAGGGGGGTGCTAAGGTGAGCGATAAAGTGGCAGTCAGGAGAATGAGGCTGGCAGGTCACTGCCAGAGACACCATGGAGATGCCAACCAGCAAACTTGTTACTGTGGGAACCAACACACGGGCATCGATCACGAGGACGTCCCACGTTAACCTATGTGGACGTACTCAGGAGAGATGTGGGAACAGAAAGCACCGGCGAGCTAGTCCAGATGCATGGAGGCATCGGGATGACTGGAAGCACCGATGGAGGGCCCGTCCGAGGACGACCTAGATAGATAGATGTAGGCTCCGCCCCCAGTATCAGTGATGAGGACGTTGCTGTAGGCTCCGCCCCCAGTATCAGTGATGAGGATGTTGCTGTAGGCTCCGCCCCCAGTATCAGTGATGAGGACGTTGTCTGTAGGCTCCGCCCCCAGTATCAGTGACGAGGATGTTGCTGTAGGCTCCGCCCCCAGTATCAGTGATGAGGACCGTTGATGTAGGATCCACCCCCAGTATCAGTGATGAGGATGTTGCTGTAGGCTCCGCCCCCAGTATCAGTGATGAGGATGTTGCTGTAGGCTCCGCCCCCAGTTATCAGTGATGATGATGTTGATGTAGGCTCCGCCCCCAGTATCAGTGATGAGGACGTTGCTGTAGGCTCTGCCCCAGTATCAATGATGATGACGTTGCTGTAGGCTCCGCCCCCCAGTATCAGTTATGAGGACGTTGCTGTAGGCTCCGCCCCCAGTATCAGTGATGAGGCCGTTGCTGTAGGCTCCGCCCCCAGTATCAGTGATGAGGACGTTGATGTAGGCTCCGCCCCCAGTATCAGTGATGAGGACGTTGCTGTAGGCTCCGCCCCCAGTATCAGTGGATGATGACGTTGCTGTAGGCTCCGCCCCCAGTATCAGTGATGAGGACGTTGCTGTAGGCTCCGCCCCCAGTATCAGTGATGAGCGACGTTGCTGTAGGCTCCGCCCCCAGTATCAGTGATGAGGACGTTGCTGTAGGCTCCGCCCCCAGTATCAGTTATGAGGACGTTGCTGTAGGCTCCGCCCCCCAGTATCAGTGACGAGGATGTTGCTGTAGGACTCCGCCCCCAGTATCTCAGTGACGAGGATGTTGCTGTAGGCTCCGTCCCCAGTATCAGTGATGAGGATGTTGCTGTAGGCTCCCCCAGTATCAGTAATGATGACGTTGCTGTAGGCTCCGCCCCCAGTATCAGTGATGATGATGTTGATGTAGGCTCCGCCCCCAGCATCAGTGATGAGGATGTTGCTGTAGGCTCCGCCCCCAGTATCAGTGATGAGGACGTTGCTGTAGGCTCCGCCCCCAGTATCAGTGATGATGACCGTTGATGTAGGCTCCGCCCCCAGTATCAGTGATGAGGGTGTTGCTGTAGGCTCCGCCCCCAGTATCAGTGATGAGGATGTTGCTGTAGGCTCCGCCCCCAGTATCAGTGATGAGGACGTTGCTGTAGGCTCCGTCCCCAGTATCAGTGATGATGACGTTGCTGTAGGCTCCGCCCCCCAATATCAGTGATGAGGACGTTGCTGTAGGCTCCGCCCCCAGTATCAGTGATGAGGACGTTGCTGTAGGCTCTGCCCCCAGTATCAGTGATGAGGACGTTGATGTAGGCTCCGCCCCCAGTATCAGTGATGAGGGTGTTGCTGTAGGCTATGGCCCCCAGTAGTCAGTGATGAGGATGTTGCTGTAGGCTCCGCCCCCAGTTTCAGTGATGAGGGACGTTGATGTAGGCTCCAACCCCAGTATCAGGTATGAGGATGTTGATGTAGGCTCCGCCCCCAGTATCAGTGATGAGGATGTTTCTGTAGGCTCCGCCCCCAGTATCAGTGATGAGGATGTTGCTGTAGGCTCCGCCCCAGTATCAGTGATGATGACGTCGATGTAGGCTCCGCCCCCAGTATCAGTGATGAGGATGTTGCTGTAGGCTCCGCCCCAGTATCAGTGATGATGACGTTGCTGTAGGCTCCGCCCTCAGTATCAGTGATGAGGACGTTGATGTAGGCTCCGCCCCCAGTATCAGTTATGAGGACGTTGCTGTAGGGCTCCGCCCCCAGTATCAGTGATGAGGATGTTGCTGTAGGCTCCGCCCCCAGTATCAGTGATGAGGATGTTGCTGTAGGCGACAGACCCGGTTCAACCGCATCAGCTGATCCAAGCGCTGTGGCGGAGCCGTCTGCCTGGAGTAACGCACTGGGGCCTTTAAAGGGCCATTCCAGATAACCTTGTGGTCATTTGGCTGTCTCCGATATTGGATTTGCAAGTGCATTAGCGATGATTGATCTAATTTAAAAAGGAGACACAGATATAATAGCCTCTCCCTTTGTGCGCGCTCGGCTAGATATTGTATTACTGTACACATGACACTTACTGCAAGGGAGACACTCGCCCCCCGGCCAATCAGAGCAAGGAGCTGCTGTATAGAGAACAGAGCAGCTCTGTGTTACAGGATGTTACATGTTGCTGAACGCAGCTCTGTGTTACAGGATGTTACTGTTGGTGAACGCAGCTCTGTGTTACAGGATGTTACTGTTGGTGAACGCAGCTCTGTGTTACAGGATGTTACTGTTGGTGAACGCAGCTCTGTGTTACAGGATGTTACTGTTGGTGAACGCAGCTCTGTGTTACATGATGTTACTGTTGGTGAACGCAGCTCTGTGTTACAGGATGTTACTGTTGCTGAACGCAGCTCTGTGTTACAGGATGTTACTGTTGCTGAACGCAGCTCTGTGTTACAGGATGTTACTGTTGCTGAACGCAGCTCTGTGTTACAGGATGTTACTGTTGCTTGAACGCAGCTCTGTGTTACAGGATGTTACTGTTGCTGAACGCAGCTCTGTGTTACAGGATGTTACTGTTGCTGAACGCAGCTCTGTGTTACAGGATGTTACTGTTGCTGAACGCAGCTCTGTGTTACAGGATGTTACTGTTGGTGAGCGCAGCTCTGTGTTACAGGATGTAACTGTTGCTGAACGCAGCTCTGTGTTTACAGGATGTTACCTGTTGGTGAACGCAGCTCTGTGTTACAGGGATGTTACTGTTGCTGAACGCAGCTCTGTGTTACAGGATGTTACTGTTGCTGAACGCAGCTCTGTGTTACAGGATGTTACTGTTGGTGAACGCAAGCTCTGTGTTACAGGATGTTACTGTTGCTGAACGCAGCTCTGTGTTACAGGATGTCTACTGTTGTTGAACGCAGCTCTGTGTTACAGGATGTTACTGTTGGTGAACGCAGCTCTGTGTTACAGGATGGTACTGTTGCTGAACGCAGCTATGTGTTACAGGATGTTACTGTTGGTGAACGCAGCTCTGTGTTACAGGATGTTACTGTTGGTGAACGCGGCTCTGTGTTACAGGATGTTACTGTTGCTGAACGCAGCTCTGTGTTACAGGATGTTACTGTTGGTGAACGCAGCTCTGTGTTACAGGAAGTTACTGTTGCTGAACGCAGCTCTGTGTTACAGGATGTTACTGTTGGTGAACGCAGCTCTACAGACCCTGCTGAAGAAATCACTGATTCATGTTCATATGGGGGGGGGGGGGAGGAGGAGGACGTTCAGCTTATCGCCACGCACGCAGCACACCCTGACTGAAGAGAGAGAGAGAGAAGGGGCATATAGAGAGAGAGGGGGAGAGAGAGAGATAGAGAGAGAGATAGAGAGAGAGATAGAGAGAGAGAGAGAGAGAGAGAGAGAGAGATGAGACGAGAGAGAGAGGAGAGGAAGAGAGAGACGAGAGAGAGAGAGAGGAGAGAGGAGGAGAGAGAGAGAGAGAAGTAGGGGGGAAGAGAGAGAGGGCTTAGAGAGATGAGAGAGGGGGGGGGGGGAGAGAGAGAGAGACAGAGAGAGAGAGAGAGCGAGAGACGAGAGAGGGGCATAGAGCATGAGAGAGAGGGGGGGGAGAGAGATCAGATTGAGAGGCGGGGGAGAGAAGAGAGCAGGGGGGGACGAGAGAGAGAGAGAGAGAGAGAGAGGCATAGAGAGAGTGAGGGGGGGGAGAGAGAGAGAGAGAGAGAGAGAAAGAAGCTTAGTCTGAAGCCCCGAGCCGTGGCCCTGATGACGGGGTAGAAAGAGCCGGAAGGTTGTGACCGGGATGGGCCTCCGGCTGCCACCAGGGGGCGCTGGACATCACGCGCCAAGTGGAGGCCTCTAATATCCCCGATTAGCACGCTGCGGCGCCGGCACGCGGCACGACCATGTAGCTAGCAGCGCTTCTACCAAGAACCTGCTGACTGGACGCTTAGTGAGCCGTGCACTGCCCTAATGTCTCTATATCTCCTCTCTCTCTCTCTCTCTCTCTCTCTCTCTCTCTCTCTCTCTCTTCTCGTCTCTCTCTCTCTCTCTCATCTCTCTCTCTCTATCTCTCTCTCTCTCTCTCTCTCTCTCTCTCTCTCTCTCTCTCCTCTCTCTCCTCTCAATTCAATTCAAAAAAGCTTTATTGGCATGACATTTCACAAATGTTGCCAAAGCACAATTATGACATAAACAGCAAACAACATTATACAATACAATACAATATTGCCAAAGCAAATATTAAAGGAGCTCCCGTCTTATACGCAGCTACTGAGCAATTTTGATCCCGTAGTTAGACTGGCTGACGCGCCGTTATAATCCTGGTCTCATACCAAAAACAGTCCTTGTCCCAATGACACAATGCAGGCAGCTTTACTTGGAAAATTATATTTATTTGCTTCACCGTGCAAACAGAATATCCTTGCTTTTGTTCCTTAAACTGATTAAATAACAATGAATATAATATCTAATTGCCTACAAACATTTCGCCCTGTGGCGTGTTCGTGCGTGCGGTCAAAAACCATTGCCCTTTTCCGGGTCAAAACTTCTCCTCCTACAGGTTTACCTGACGTTTAAATAAAAGAAGCACCACCCCCTGGTCACCTTTAATTCACTGCACATTAATCCATTTTGGCCGTTACACACCGGCCCCTAATTGTTAAGGCAGGCAGTCATAACAATTCAAAAAATAAACAAAACAAATAAGAGCCAAAACATGTCATGGATTAAGTGCATGGATCTACATTTCATGAACCAAACACAGTTGTCACTGGCCTTACAATGGTGCTACTTGTTCGTCTGGAAAGACCTCCAGAACCCTGCCAAGTGGCCAGGACCCACGAAGAGCTGAAGAGTCCATGACGACTACAATATCTCCAGCTGCCAAACTAATTCTACTCATGTCCCAGAGAAAGCACAGAAAATCACTGCCTTCCTCAGCGACCTTCACTTGGCGGAACATGGCTTGAATGTCACCCATGAATGCCACCGGTTCCTCTCTGAAGCGAGTTAGCACTCCTGGCTCCTCCTCCTTTCCTGGTTCTTCGACTTCCTGTTCCTCCTCCTTTCCTGTTTCCTCTTCCTTCATACACCCCCGTGTTGGTAAAAGGTGGTAGGTCTGGAAGGATTCTGTCTGCTGGAAGATCCGCCATCTTTTGCTCCACTGCACTGTCACTGTAGTGTTTGCAAAAGCTGCATCCAGCAATGATCTTCTCAGCTGCATGGGTGTTGGTGATCCAACATTTCTTCCTCACTTTGGACATTGTGTGAGTCCTTCCAAAAGGTAATTTCAAGCAGTACCTCTCCTCCTGAAGCACTGCTGAACTTTCCAATTTTTCCAGATGGCTTAGGTCTTCTCTGGACACTTCCTTCTCCTTCACAGCTACTTCTTTGAAGTCGTGTTTGTCCTGATCAGCCAGCATTTCTTCCCGTATGCACACAGAGATCCTGTTCACTGTAGCAGAGGGAAACTCTGACTCCACCACACCACTGTTTCCATTCAGTGGACCATTAACGACCCATCCCAGCACTGTCCTTATAGCATACGGGCCATTCCCGTGACTGTTGATGACCTCCCAAGGTTCCAATATCTTGGGAGTGTTGGTTCCAATCAACAGGTCGACATTTGCTTGTAGGCGTGGGATGTGTACGTTGGACAAATATGACCATTTCGACAGTTCTTCAGGTGTCACCATGTTCTCAGCCGTGACTGGCATTTTCTTCTGCGTGAGAACTTCCGGAAGAACATAAAAGTCATCGCTGTCCAAACCAGCTACCTCCAACCCAGTCAAGGAGTAAGCTGGAACCCCCGTCTCTTGCCCCATGGTGCTCAGTAGGAAGGTGGTTCCTCTGCCTGTGATATTCAGCCTCTGCATTAGGCGTTCAGAGCAGAATGTGGCTGAGCTACCAGGGTCTAAGAAGGCGTATGTTTGTACTATGTTTCCGTTTGCTGCTTTCACATTCACAGGGAGAATGGCTAATACACACCGGTCCTTACCGGCTCATGTATGTCCACATGTTTGCAGTGAAGTTGGTTGCTTTAACTGTTCTGGAGAAGATGGTTGCCTTTTGATGTGAAGCAGGGTGGGGTGAGTTTGACCACAGACTTTGCATACCAAGCGCCTTTCGCAATCTCTGCTCATGTGACCAACACATAAGCATGCAAAGCAAACTCCCTTTTCCCTCAGAAAGTACATTTTCTCCTTGTGCCTCTTCTCCTGCAGTTGTTTGCACTCCTCCAACGAGTGACTGCGAGCACAGCAAAGGCATCCAGCTCTCCTAGCATTCACTGTACCTGGTGTTTGTGATGTCAGCTCCTTGGCTCTCTCAGATATTACTGTGGTGGCGACAATGTTTCTTTTCACTCTGTTGGGATATGATTCAAACCTGGTGAGAGATGTTGTGCCAACCACACCAGAATTTGGATCCTGTATGTCACCAAACAGAGGGTCAGAAAGAATGCTAACATGTCGCTCCACAAACTTAGTCATATCCTCGAAGTGAGCTCTTTCCTGGGTGTGTTCCATTATGCCATGAGCCGTACTCCTCCATTGCTCCCTCATCTTGAATGGCAATTTTTGATATTATGGCCCTCATGTTGACAGGCATGTCCAACTCCTGCATGTACTGAAGCTCCTCCATTGCATTGCAGCAGCCACGCAAGAATAAGGAGTAGGCTTGAAGTGCCTTGACATCCTCAGATTTTATTGTTTGCCATGCCAAGGCCTTTTGCATGTAGGCATTTCCTATTTTGTACTGGTTTCCAAAGTGTTCTTTAAGAAGACCCTTTGCCACTGCGTAACCACGCTCAGGAGCCATATGCTGGCAGCTACGCACCAATTCCTGTGGCTGTCCTCTTGTGAACTGCTCCAGATAATACAAAGCATCAGCTTCTGTTGCCTTTTCCTCCACTCCTTGTTCAAATGCTTTGATGAATGTTCTGTATTGGAGAGGGTCACCTTCAAAGGTTGGGATATTTCGTGGTGGCAGAGACCTGGAATGCTGTTGCTGCACCAGAGCAGCAGTTATCTAATTTTGCCTCTCCATGATGGTAAGCATGTTTGCAGGTTGGTTTGAATTGATTTGAACATTATCAGTTGTTCCCATTCTGCTTTCCTGTTCCTTGTGGTTGTGGTTATATTGGCGGTTAGTAGCAGTGCTATGCCATTGACCACGTTCCTTTGGTCTCACATCCACAGGCTTGTTTGGTGGTATTGACAATTGTGTCAATTTACTTCATTGTGTTAATGTCCCAGGTTGGTATTCTCTTGCAACAGGATTTAAGATTTGGTGTTCCTTTTCAAAATAGGAACTCATTGCATTTGAAGGTGCACAAGATGAATGTTTACTTTCAGAGGAGTGCAACACGGCCAACCTTGCAGTGCTTGCAGCCAATTCAGTGTCCACCTCCAATTGTTCCTTTTTTCTTTTCAACTGTAGTTCCTGCTCCTTCAACTTTAGTTCCTGCTCCTTCAACTGTTGCTCCTGCTCCTCCAAAGCATGTTTTTCTTTTAGAGAATCAGCACGAGCGAGAAGTGCAGCTCTATCGGCTTCAGCTAAAATCCTGGCAGATGACCTGCTACTTGTTTTTGAATATTTGCTCACAATGTTTGACACACTGTCATTTGGAGCAATACCATCATCCATTAAATGCAAATCACCTTCAGTTGTTTTACCATCATTTTCATCATGTACATTCGTTATACCTTCACTATTTGAAACCCACAGTTTTGCATTTGAAATACACTCATTGATTGACAACATTTTTGCTTTAAACCAGGGCCCTCATTCATCAACGTGACTTACGCACAGATATGTGATTAACCTGTGCGTACGACCATTTCTAAGCAAAGTGTGGGATTCATCAATTTCAACTTGAACTTGACTTCGTGCTTATATTTACGCACAGCTCGGAGCATGCGTAGCTGACGCCCAGTGGTAGAACATCGTTACTACGGCATAAGCGCTCCTCAGTTCTGCATTAGTTTCAACGCGGAAATAAGCTTCCGTGCATTACTTCCAACACTGGCGTGTTCAACTTCTGTATGACCCGTAATTCATTATAGTTCATTGTAAAATAGCGACAGTAGTGTAATTATAACGGGCTCATGCGGGAACAAGAGGTTGGCTTGCTTGTTTGGCACGGGGGGCAGAAGCAGAACACCCACCTCCAAACGCCATTAAATATTGTTTCAAATAAAAAGCAACATACTATTATTTTGTGTCATGTTTCCAAATAAGATTGGCCACAACGGAATGCTTTCTACTTCAATTTGTTGATTAGAATAGATTACCTCGCTCCGTTGAAACTTCACTGAGCTCAGCACACAGACATGATAATAATAACAACAACAATAATAATAATAGCTTAATTTTACATAGCGCCCATGCAAGACCCATGCAAGGTCGCTTTACATAGATGGGGGGGGGGGGGATAACAAAGTAATAAAGATAGTGGACAGACTATGTAAATATGATGATGGGATTCAAGTTCGCGTTTTTGTTGATCATAGGCATGCTGTCAGAGTATGATATCTTAATCAAACATTCTAGAACATTTGTCGTCACAGATCATGTCATAATAGAACATAGGCTACATGGCATGGTCCATCGTGATATTGTGTAGACTGTTATTACTGTACCAGTACCACCCATTGTGACAACAGCCTTGTGAGTCCCGCACACAAACATGATGGAATTCAAGTTCATGTATTGAAAGGCAGGCTACATCATACATGGCAGTGAGATTCATTGTTCTTGTATATGCTCTCGTATTATTGTTTATATAAGCTACCCAATACTGACATCAAAATAGATTGTATGCCTCTAGAAATCATATGCAGCAGGTAGAAAATTGACGGAAAATCCGTCGCGATTTGGAATAAAATTGAGGAGAACTTTAATCCCTGGGTATTAATCAAACAAAACGGGAAAAGGCAGTCATATTCCAGCACGGTCTTTATTAGTGTTTGCGCTGCCCAGGCAGCAATGGTTAATAGATATCATATCCGACATCACCGTACGTGTACACGTCTGTCAGCCTGTCACATAGCACGCTTCCCTCGGCTTAGTCCATTTTTCCACATTTCATGGGGGTATTCCATTACCGTATATGGTTAATCGGGGCGGTTCTGGTATGCAAATACTTAAAACAGTGCACGAGCTCAAACGTAGTATCAAAGTCATATTTATCAAGACAGGTGTGCGTAGGACCTGTGTACGCACGTGTGATAAATCCCGTTTTTTTTGTGCGTGCACATATTCTAAATTCTGTGCTTAAGTATGGAAATAGAACATTTTCTACGTCACGTTGATGAATGAGGGCCCAGGGCCCTCATTCTTCAACGTGTGCGTAGAACATGTTCTATTTCCACACGTAAGCCTAGAATTTAGAATGAGTGTACGCACAGGAATATTGGGATTCATCAACCGTGCGTACACAGGTCCTATGCTCCTCCGTGTTGATGAATACCACTTTGTTCTACCGTCAATGCTCGTGCATGATTATCCATATATGGTCATGAAAGTGAGGAAACACCCCCCATGGGATGTGAAATAATGGACTGACCCGAGCGGAACTCTGAGAAGCTTCACGGAGATTTTTCACTGCTGTCGAACCAAGAAGACACAACGCACGTGTTTATGGGATAAATAAAAGGCGGACTTGTAAACGGTGATGTCAGATATCAGCGGCTCCCTAAGACCATTGCTGCAATTCTGCCTGGACAGCTCAAAATACTAATAAAGACCGTTCGTTGACCACTGTTTGGCGTTGGTTGTGTGTCATTATAACCGTGCTGTAATATGAATGCCTTTATTAGTTGTGTTCGATTGGCTATATGATTTTTAGAGGCATCTATTTTGTTGTCGGTATTACCGACAACAAAATAGATGCCTCTAAAAATCATATACTATTAGGTAGCCTATATGAATTACATATAATAGCAGCCATAGCCTACATTATGCAACAGTAACTTGCGCATACCAGTGTATGCGACGGACCAGTGTATACCTTGTATCATATCATATTCATATAATAGTTTACTCTATCAGCATACCAGCATGTAATATGTTCTTTGTTAGAACTCAACTCGTTCGACAGGCTGACAGACGTGTACACTTACGGTGATGTCGGATATGATATCTATTAACCATTGCTGCCTGGGCAGCGCAAACACAAAGACCGCGCTGGAATATGACTGCCTTTTCCCGTGTTGTTTGATTAATACCCAGGGATTAAAGTTCTCCTCAATTTTATTCCAAATCGCGATGGATCTTCCGTCAATTTTCTACCTGCTGCATATGATTTCTAGAGGCATACTACAATCTATTTTGATGTCAGTATTGGGTAGCCTATATAAACAATAATACGAGAGCATATACAAGAACAATGAATCTCACTGCATGTATGATGTAGCCTGCCTTTCAATACATGAACTTGAATCCCATCATGTTTGTGTGCGGGACTCACAAGGCTGTTGTCACAATGGGTGGTACCGGTACAGTAATAACAGTCCACACAATATCACGATGGACCATGCCATAGCCTATGTTCTATTAGGACATGATCTGTGACGACAAATGTTCTAGAATATTTGATTAAGATATCATACTCTGACAGCATGCCTATGATCAACAAAAACGCGAACTTGAATCCCATCATATACATAGTCTGTCCACTATCTGGTGTCATTGCAATGCGTTTTTTATTCTTTCTTATACAGTAAAAAGGGGGAAGAACACTATATTGTGGGTGTTCCTATTACTTGTATTCTGCTTACAGCTTCGAAATTTCACTTGTTTCGTTTAACGTAAAGCCTTTTAAATATAATCAAAACGTTCCCGTGTTTCTGCGGTCTGTGCGCAAAATAATAACGAGTTGAGCTTTAAGATTTATGATGAATTGAAAATGGGGGACCCTGATGTAAACAAGACGAAAGTCTTTCTCTGGTCTGCATCCCCTTAACAATTGTATGTACTGAGCTGTACTGTACTGTACCCATTCTGCAATCTGTTAATAAACGTTTCAATCAATCAATCAATCAAGCTACGCGGAGCGCAGTCAGTCAGTAGCCTACACCCCGTATATTCCGATAACGCTATATAAACCATGCTGCATTCATTCTGAGAGAAATATCTATTATTCCAAATGCTATTTATAGGGTTTTGACCATAATTACACTACTGTTGCTATTTTACAATGAACTATAATGAACTACGGTTCATACAGAACATGCCAGTGTTATTATGCACAGAAGCTCATTTCCTTGTTGTAATAATATATTCTACCACTGGGCGTCAGCTAAGTGTGGTCCGAGCTGTGCGTACACATAAGCACTAAGTCAAGTTCAAGTTGAAATCCCACTCTTTGCTTAGAAATGATCGTACGCACAGGGTAAGCACAAATCTGTGCGTAAGACACGTTGATGAATGAGGGCCCAGGTGTCTTGTTCTTCTTTTTCATCATGTAACGTATAACCCAACAGATTGTCATGTATGCATTTCGCCTCATAACACACCTGACTCAAATCTGTAAGAGCATTCTCTACTTTTTCCTTCTCATTATTTAACATGAAACCAAGAATTGCATCTTTTATCTTGGCTGCCATGTTAAATCTACGTTTTCTGCTGGCATCCAATTTGCCACAATGTTCTGCAACAGCCTTGGCAGTCATTTTAACGACACGTTTCCCAGTGACGTCACCGCTAACAGCGGAGCGCGCTGGGGTCTCCATGGAAACGTTTGACGCCGGTTTGCGCGTCGCCATGTTATTAGATAGTCTGAATTAAAACGAGACGGCTGGTGACGAGTCGCGCAACAAAGTCAATACAAAAAGGTCCGCATAGTCAAGTGTTATTCCTCTTCAGCAACCATGGATTTATGCTCAACCCCAAGTTATGTGTGCAGACAATTTTTACATGGCCATGTATTTATATAGCGCTATACTCCTACCTCCTTGCGTTGGATACCATGCTGTCGCTCACGGACCAGTACTCGCGGTCCAGTACTGTTCCTCAGCCAAACTTCGGGTCAGCACCGGTGTCTTCCTCGTCCACGAACGGCTGCAGGCGGATCCCCGATGCAGCAGCAAACAGTAGAATCCTTTTCCTCCACAAATGACAACAGCACCTCCTCGTCTTCCTCCGGTGGAGATTCCCCACCAAACGCAGCGAATCCTCCCCAGTCTCAGAACGAGAGTCTAACTGGTGCTGGGTTTTTGACAATTATTAAAGGAGCTCCCGTCTTATACAGAGCTACTGAGCAATTTTGATCCCGTAGTTAGACTGGCTGACGCGCCGTTATAATCCTGGTCTCATACCAAAAACAGTCCTTGTCCCAATGACACAATGCAGGCAGCTTTACTTGGAAAATTATATTTATTTGCTTCACCGTGCAAACAGAATATCCTTGCTTTTGTTCCTTAAACTGATTAAATAATAATGAATATAATATCTAATTGCCTACAAACATTTCGCCCTGTGGCGTGTTCGTGCGTGCGGTCAAAAACCATTGCCCTTTTCCGGGTCAAAACTCCTCCTCCTACAGGTTTACCTGACGCTTAAATAAAAGAAGCGCCACCCCCTGGTCACATAAATCCACTGCACATTAATCCATTTAGGCCGTTACAGCAAATGATTAATAACACATAACAAAACACATATTAACGTCATAGTACATACAGAAATGTTCATCATAAAATATAACATAAAATATTACCGCATAAACATGTCAGGTGACTGTCACTCACTGTCCCTCAGTCTATGGCAGGCAGCAATATGCTGCTGCTAGCTCACAGCTTGTTGAGTCCTCCCCTAGTAGGACTGGTATTTTTCCTGTATCTGGTAGTGCAAGAAAACCTTTTGTTATTAATTAAATTTTTTTTAAATGCGTTTCTCTAATATATTTGTATTTTTCACAATTGGTGAGGAAGTGCAACTCAGTTTCAGGCTCACTGAGGATGCAATGACAGCACAGCCTTTGCTCTGCAGGAAGCCAGGTTTTCCTGTGCCTTCCCTTTTCAACAGCGAGGCTGTGCTCACTCAGTCTGTATTTTGTCAAGGTTCTTTTTAGTTCTTATCAGTCACCATGCTCAAATAATCTGCTATGGTGTACTGTCGATTTAGAGCCAGATAGCACTGCATTTTGCTCTGTGCTTTTGTTTGTGTTTTCCAATAGGTGATGTAGTTTTGTTTTAGCTGTGTAGTAATTTGATTTATTCTGATTGGTGATGTGTTCTGTTCCTGAGGTGTGTTAAGAGAGCAGGTTTGTGGACTTAGCCTCAGGACCAGCTGGGTAAGGGGGTTCCTGATGCTCCTCAGCTCTTGGCACTGCAGGGCTTGATAATGGTACGAGAGGGGGTCACTTTGTTTTAGGTGTGTCCAAAAGTTAATTGCTCTTTTTTGTATTTTTAGTATTAGTGGGTAACGGCCTAATTCTGCCATGAATGCATTGTTTGTAGTTTTCCTCTGGACATGTAGGAGAATCTTACAGAACTCTGCATGCAGGGTCTCAATGGGGTGTTTGTCCCATTGGGTAAAGTCTTGTTTTGTAAGTGGACCCCACACCTCACTGCCATAGAGTGCAATTGGTTCAATAACACATTCAATTCATTTTAACCAGATTCGAATTGGTATTTCTGTTTGTATATTTCTTTTTATGGCATAGAAAGCCCGGCGTGCTTTCCCTCTCAGCTCATTGACTGCTTCCTTAAAATGTCCAGTTGAACTTAGTTTTAGGCCTAAATAGGTGTAATGTGTGCAGTACTCTACATGTTTTGTACCAATTGAGAACTTTGGTAGAACGTCCTGAGACTTGGATCTTTTTTGCAATATCATTATTTTGGTCTTTTTGGGGTTTACTGCCAGGGCCCAGGTCTGACAGTAATGCTCTAGAAGGTCCAGGCTCTGCTGTAGGCCGTCTGCTGTGGGGGACAACACAACCAGGTCATCTGCAAAGAGCAGGCATTTCACTTCCTGATTG
>NW_028171902.1:5000-11641 GCF_963971535.1 Notolepis coatsorum
GCGATCAGCCCAAGCCAAGGCAATGCTGACTCCGGGAGTCGAGACCGCAGCCTCTTGCATTGGTGACGCGCGCAATCTCCGCTACGCCACCTGACCGTTCTGATCATCACCAGTCTTGATATGAGACCTGATTTTCCTGCCACTCCTCGTCCGAGTGCTGCTTCACCTACCTTGGAACACACACCGCCCCCGGTCTGCGCTCCATCCCGGGACACCATCAGCCAGGACGTTTGCTGGCGATCACCAGGAGTGACCCTGCTCTCACCTGTCGCACATTCTCATCATTTTACCCAGCTGTCAGCTTGGTACCTTGTCTCTTCAGGGGGGGGTAAAGGAGGTATCTCTCTAGAGTCTAGAGAGACGCTTTACGGGGCGATTGCTACAATTATGTCATACTGTCATTCTGTGTGATCACTATCAACAAATCAAACAGTGCATGCTTAATCCTTAATTCAATATAACCTGGATTAACGTTGAATAATTATGATGAATATGAATTTGCCACGTTAAATTACCACTGAGAAACTGGAAAACTTTTATTTTCCGGTGAGCCCCCCCACCGCCCCCGCCCCCCCCCCCCCCCCATGTTCACTAAACAGAATGAATGATCAAATCAGAACAGAGCAGGTGAAAGAAAGAAAGAAAGAAAGAAAGAAAGAAAGAAAGAAAGAAAGAAAGAAAGAAAGAAAGAAAGAAAGAAAGAAAGAAAGAAAGAAAGAAAGAAAGAAAGAGAAAGAAAGAAAGAAAGAAAGAAAGAAAGAAAGAAAGAAAGAAAGAAAGAAAGAAAGAAAGAAAGAAAGAAAGAAAGAAAGAAAGAAAGAAAGAAAGAAAGAAAGAAAGAAAGAAAGAAAGAAAGAGTCAGGCAGGCAGACAGATGCAGACATCAAAGGACACAAGAGGGGGGTATAAGAGCATTCATATACAGAGAGAAGCTGCCAGTCAGTCAGAAACAGACAGAGATAGTGGGGGCTGAGGGGGTGGCTGCTACTATAAGAAAGGTTCATTGGTCAAATCTACAGATCAGCTGTTCCCTGACCCCTGTCTGGTCCGCCAGCCAGCCCTGATATTTCCTGTTGGAATGCTGATTGCAGTCTGCAGACAGACATGACGTGTGTGTGTGTGTGTGCGTGTGTGTGTGTGTGTGTGTGTGTGTGTGTGCGTGTATGTGTGTGTGTGCGCGTGTGTGTGCGCGTGTGCGTGTGCATGTACGCACACTTTTGTTTCCGCACACGGCGGAGCGCGTGCATTCTTTTGTAGGAATGGAAGAAGTTGAGTCATTTCTTTCCCCAATGCCGTCGTGTTTTCTTTGTCTTTCAGGTTCCCAAGAGAGAAGACAAACTCACGGTTGAACACGGCTGGACAGACAAACAAAGTCATCATACAGGCTTCTCAGTGGACGCCTTCCAGTGTCCATCACATCCCATTCAACTCAACAATGCAGTCGAGGACACACAGAACGCCAGCCAAGCCCTCGTGTTGTTATTGCCAGGCTAACCACAACACACACTCAGTAAATGAGAGGCAGCACAATCAGTAATCCAACAGCAAACTCTAAACATCCGCTGGCTCCTCCAGTGCTTGCCCAGGGTTGGGTTTCCCAATGCCTCCTTACACGAAGACTTTCTTTCTTTAATTTCTACTTTCTGCATTTCTATATCAATCAATCAGATTTATTTATATAGCACATTTCACATGATGCGTGTCAACCAAAGTGCTGTACAGAGGGTAGGTACACATAGATACATAATGACAAGAATCACACTCCGTTTTATGGGAGAGCACACAGGCAAACACATAGGAAAACAGGGCATGAGTCAGTGAACGGGAAAGGCTAGTAGGTAGAAGTGGGTTTTGAGCCTCGATTTGAAGGCATCTATCGAGGGGGCGAGCCTAATGGAGGTGGGGATGCTGTTCCACAGTTCAGGGGCTGCGATAGCAAAGGCACGGCCCCCCCTGAGCTTGAGGTTAGCCCTCTGGACTGTCAGGAGCCTCTGATCGGCTGACCTGAGGGACCTGGTGTTGGAATAGGGGGATAGGAGGTCTGAGATGTAGTGGGGGGGGGGGGGGGGGGGGGGTGACCATTAAGGGCTTTAAAAACAAATAGGAGAACCTTAAAATCTATCCTGTAGCGTACTGGGAGCCAATGAAGGGAGGCAAGGACAGGGGTGATGTGGTCTCTCTTGCGGGTTCCGGTCAACAGTCTGGCAGCAGCGTTTTGTACCAGTTGTAAGCGGGACAGGGAAGACTGGTTAATGCCTATATAGAGGGAGTTGCAGTAGTCTATAGTGCTTTCTTTAGTAAGAGCTTTGCATTGGCATGACTGCATACATTTTTTCCCAATATGGGTGGCTCCATGGGGAATGGAACCCTTAACCCTGGCAGTGTTGTGGCCGTGCTCAGAGAGCCTAGACCCATAGAGCTACAGGACATAGGACCACACTGTACACACTAAACAGCATGATTTTGGTGATGAGATGTCTTTGGGACATTTAGTTTAATTCTGTGTCTCTCTGGTGTAGCAGGCTGAGGCCTCCTCCTCTTCCACCTCCACCTCTTCTTCCTCCTCCTCTTCTTCCACCTAGATAAGTGTATCTCTCACAGTCACGGGGTCCCCAGACCACTCAGCCAATTAAGCTGAACACACGCAACTATGTAGAGGAGAGGGGAAGTAGGGTAGAGGGAGGGAGGGGAGACAAAGAGAGCAAGAGACAGAGAAAGAGGCAGCTTGTGCTCTTGAAAATATAGGTGAAAATGTTTTAGTTTTTTTACCCACCTCCTGTTCTTCCTCCTGCTCCCCTGCCCCTCCTTTTCCTCCACCACCTTCTCCTCCGCCTCCTGCTCCTCCTCCTCCTCCTTGATCACCACAAAAAACCTGTCACAGTTCAATACATGTAACCACTCTATACCAACAAGAGTTCAAAGTGGTAGAGAAAATACACTCAGAACAGCTCATTCAATATGCAATGAAAAAACTTGATTTTCTAGCCACTATCGTTGTGTGCCTGCGTGTGTGTGTGTGTGTGTGTGTGTGTGTGTGTGTGTGTGTGTGTGTGTGTGTGTGTGTGTGTGTGTGTGTGTGTGTGTGTGTGTGTGTGTGTGTGTGTGTGTGTGTGTGTGTGTGTGTGTGTGTGTGTGTGTGTGTGTGTGTTGTGTCTCAACTACTTTGACCTGAGTTCTCAGACAGTAATCAGAGCAGAATCTCTGTGCCAATAAAAAAATGTATATTAAAAGAAAGAAAAGTTGGGCGGCTAGGTGGTGCAGTGGGCAAGGCGCTCACCACCAATGCAGGAGACGCTGGGTTCGAGCCCAGCTCTCTGCATTGCATTCAGCTTTGCTGGTCGTTCATACTAATACATTTGGCAGTATTAGGGGGTGGGAAGCTGATGGGTGGGGATCGGACGTTGTGGACAGCGACTCCTACAGGTCGGTTGGTGCGCCTGCGCAGTAGAATCAGGAAGCGACGGGGGCAGCGTCCCTCCAAAGCGCAGACCCCCGACGCTGAAAGATCGCGCTGTGCAGGTGAAAAGATGCGACGGCTGCTACCTCGAGTACCGGAGGGGACTCGTGCAATGTATGGCTTCGTTCACATTGCAGCCGGCTTGTGGGGGGCATGGCCAAACAGCTTTCGAGACAGGGGAGGGTAGAATTGGACGATACGAAATTGGGATGGGAGAAAAATAGAAAATGGGAGAAAAAGTAGATAAAAAAAGATAATAATAACAAATTCCTACCTTCTTGCCTTCCCGCAGCCATCCTGTCATCATCTTTGTATTATGATAAGGTTTTTGTCTTTGACAGTTAACAAAGGCCCTGTGGCTGTGCTGAACACACAGTACCTAGAGCTAGAGCAGTAGCAGAGGAGACAGTGGCAAAACCTGATTCTACGGCAGCATTTCAGACTGGGAATGTATTATGGTAGCCTGCCAAAAGTAGGGCATATACATACACAATGCTGGCAGCAGAAGAGTTGTACGCGTTTATAGTTCCACATGCTTGCATTCATACAAATACACGCACGCACACAAGCGTGCACACACACACACACACACACACACACACACACACACACACACACACACACACACACACACACACACACACACACACACACACACACACACACACACACACACATATGCACATAATTTAACATCCTGTTACTATAGACAGGGCTGCCCATATCCCGTGCTGTCTCCTAACTCAATCTGTCCTCGGTCTAACAAAGTATTTGTTAGGTTACCGCCGTGAGGAGTTCCCTCAAAGGAATCTGTTAGTCCTTGAGTACAACAGCGGTGTGTAACCGAAGCACGTCAAGGAAGACTGTTGCCATGCTCTCTGACCTGTTATGGCCAAGCGTGTGAATGGGAATCTCTGCACGCTACATGCTATGGGGGTCTAGCTATGCTGTGGAAAATTCCGCTCCTTTCACCACTGACCACTTGTCGGTAACTTTTCTCTCAGGATCAAGTGTTTATGGGAAGTCGGTTCTTTCAGGCTCCTTTTGGTCTTTCTGTGCTAACCACGGCATCCTTTGTATAGTCTTGCTCTTGTGTTATAACTCATTCCGTGACCCCTTCAGCTCTGGCCTATAGAGGTCCGCGGCACCTCGGGCACCGTCTCACCTCCTCCCTCCTCCTGCCACAGACCTTGACTCATGCACCCCAAGGGGGCCACCCAATGTGAAACAGCAGACACCCCACCCCCACATCCATCGCCAGCCCATGACCCCCCAAGACCACAACAGGAACCGCATTCTTTCCTTTGTTGCCAGTCCTTGGTCCTTCTCGAGTGCCGGGGCACCAGAAATAACCTGCGAAGAGTATTGTGTGCGTGTGTGTGTGTGTGTGTGTGTGTGTCTGTGTGTGCGTGCGTGTGCGTGCGTGCGTGTGTGTGTGTGTGTGTGTGTGTGTGTGTGTGTGTGTGTGTGTGTGTGTGTGTGTGTGTGTGTGTGTGTGTGTGTGTGTGTGTGTGTGTGTGTGTGTGTGTGGAGAAAACAGGCCTTTTGTTCAGGCCACGATTACGACGTGCCGATAAAGTAAACACGCCTCACTCTGTGTGTCTCTCTCTCTCTCTGACTGTGACCTCTCCTCTCCCTCTGTGTGTGTGTATGTGGGTGTGAGAGAGAGAGAGAGAGAGAGAGAGAGAGAGAGAGAGAGAGAGAGAGAAAGAGAGAGATGAGCCTGGTCTGTTGGGTAGTTTAGTTTCATGTAGGAGTCGCCCTCGATGTGACATACAGTAACTCAACATAACTCAAGTGTGTTCTCGGGGGTGTGAGTGTGGCTAAGGAGTGTCGAACAGGGCCGGTGCATCGCTGACACGTCTTTCTCCCGGGGGCACAAATTGCTCTCCTTGTGTACTTTTTTGTTAACTGAGAGCCGTTAATTATGCGCAATGAAAGGTACAAACATGTCAGTGTATCTTCTCCGTCTTGTGCTACAGCCCGGTCCCAGTGGCCTGCGCAGCAGCTGGGCAGAGTCAGGCAGGATCAGACAGGACAGGACAGCGTGAGGTGTGGTGTGTTTATCTTCTGGTTAGGCCTTCCATTTTCACTTCCTGCACGGCGGATAACCGCTTGGAATTGTGGTCAACAGGCCACCCTGTTGTTGTTGTAGGGTGTCTGTGCACGCGCATGAATGAATGCATGTGCGCACGTGCGCTTCCATCGGGTGCGTGCGTGTGTGCTTCTGCATCCATTATGTTGGTGCTTGAGAGTGCACATTGCACCTCACAGAGCGATAAAGCGAAGGGGAAAGGCAAACTCCCCTAAGTGAAAATGCAGTGCAGTGGTTAACGGATGCTCCTAGGTGGCTGTCATCACTCTATGTCCTTACATAAGACCTGGGAATCCAGAGGGAGGAATCAGTAATGTATCTGAAGGAGGGGGGGGGGGGGGGGGTGTACAGTCAGATCCACCAACCCAGGGGTTGTCAATCATTGTGGTAACAAATAACTGGCTTTCAAGTCCTCACCTCAGGGTCATTCAGCAATGTAACACACCTTTTCACTTCCCAGACACTGATCTAAGCAGCTATTTGTTCAAGTGTAGCATAGCTTCATGGCAAGGTGGTGACAGTGTACATTTATACTGTAGCCTACCATTACTGTACCAATGGGTTACGTTTGAATTCTTTTAAATTCTGGTTAAAAAACTATGTCAGCTCGTAAACAGTGCCAAAATGCATACAATAATGATCTTTAAAAAAATTAAATACTAATAAAAAATAAATATAAAATAAAAATGGTACACCGGGAAACACTGAATCACCCGTTTAAACTTAGTGAATGGCAGCTCTTGTTCTATCAAAGACCCGTAGTTACATCCGTTCCCTCTGACTTGCCTCTAAAAACTGCAACAGGGAGGCAGCTTCTCAGATGGAACATACTGTATAGCTGTGCCACACTGCATACAGTGTACACATGATTTTTATTCATTTCATTACTGTCCTTTTAGCCATGATTTAGCCATGGAAACTGCTAGCAAAACAAGGACACATGTGTGTCAGTGTCATAGATGCAAATTAAGTCATGCAGTCAGTGTTACATTCACTCCAAGTCTACTGTAAAGAAAGATGTGGTGCAAGGGAATTTCACCATATACTCTACCAAATGACCAAAAAACTGGGTTGCACCTGTCATGTGTA